>NC_091540.1:15454545-15757575 GCF_042242935.1 Bactrocera oleae | reverse complement strand
AGTCCATCATCGCTAGGTTAACCGAAGGTTTGTCCGCTGAGATGTGTCAACATAAGTCCTGCAAAAGCTGCACAGTTGAGAAGAAAGTAATGATATTATTTCTCCACCGCTTCCTTCAGACAGCTTTGGCAATTTGCTATCCGACAAGTTATGTAGCCTTTTCGCATGTGAACTTATTGGAAAGTTCAGTCAGAACACCAGTTTCCAGCGATTTCGCATTGGCCAGGCACCCAAACAAGTCGTATAAGAAAATAGCTTAATGCTACGGATAAAGAGGTTTAATACTCATTGACTAGTCCTTAAGGTACTGTGAGTGAACTCAAGGCTAGTATTGCCGCTCTGCTGTCAGATTAAACATACACCTGTTTGAAGGAAGCTGCACATCGGAGCGGTAGATCTGCTACTGCTTTGATGGGGTATTACTTAGATCTTAATAATGTTTTTCTGTTCAGTATATAAAACAATATATATTCCATAAAAAGCATCGTTAGTCCAGTGGGGTCATAAAAAATCTGAAACACAAAAGATCAACGCGGCCGTGTTCTGAACCTAGCAATTCGCAGGTCTTGACTTTAGACTCAAGTCGACGAGTCAAATCTTGTAAGAGATAGAAAGATTTTTAGAGAAAAAGTATAAAAATCTTGCAGACTTTGTGTCCTTTTATGATTTTAAAACGACTTTTATAACATTTATTTCAAAAAAGTTAACCATCAGTCGAATTTGGCCTGCTTACAGATTTAATTTCCTTTAAAAATCGCTTTAGGTTGGAGGTCATTTGACACCAGACCTTTAGACCGACTATTCACAAAAAACGTAATGCGCCAAACTGCCGAACATGAGCGCCATATTAAAGGCTAAGTAAACGTTTTAAGCAAATAAGGAATTATCAAGCCACTGAGCTGCCGTGGCAAGCAGTGCAAAGCAAATACATATAATATATGTGTGCAACAAAGTACAAGTGTGTCTCTGTGTTCGTGTGTTGGTTGCTGTTGCGACATTGTCAGCATTTATAGACTCGTATTGAAAGTTCAAACTTATCCACCCGTAACATGAAACCAATAAACCGCTTCAATGGCGCGCAAGCTTGCCACTTCACCACGGGCATTGCAGCGCAAATAAAGCGAAAAATCGAAATGAAAATAACACAAGTGAATGCATAATGATATCCTTTGTGCTAATAGTGTGCTCCATGTATTTGTATTTGTATTGCTTGCTGTTGCCCCCCCCCCACACACACACACACGTACGAATGGCTGCGCACGAAGAAATGCAAAATGTAGCGTTTATTCAACGACATAACTGAAGTGAAAGTAATCCTTTAATGAACGACTAAAGTGTGCTTACATTTTAATTACCGTAAAATTGCCTCGACTGCGGGCTAGCCGACAAGCGCCAACATACATTTATACTCATATCTATATACAGGTACGCCGCCAATCAGCTTTGTGTGTTTGTGCTACGCTTGCCACAAACCTTTGACCTGTACTCTACGTTTGTATCTCTTCAGCGTACGGTGTACTTATGTGCTTAAGTGTATGCTTGTATAAATGCAGAGTGTTTAATGCTACACAGATGCAACCCTGTGTTTCGCCACTACCATTGTTGCATACACATTTATACATATATGCGGCTCTGCCCTTGAGCGCTTTATGCCACAAAAATTATATGTATTTGCATGCCAGTGCATTTTCGTCGGACAGGTGGCGAGTTGTACTTACTACAAATACAAATAAGCCTTCTGCTTTTTTAAGGACACAAGCTTTAATTGCTGGTAATGGGAAAGTATGCAGTTGTTGGGCGTTAGCGGACAATGCGAAGCCATATAATAATTTAATGTTTATCGGTTGGCATATTCGTAAGCGCTTACTCGATTTACAGTTAAGCAGGCCATGAAAAGTATTTGGTTCCTTTGTGCTACGCAACACAAAATTAAGAATTGTAAGAGCTCTTTGCGGGACACTTGATTAAGTTGTGAGAACTACCACTGTTGTAACGGTAACCAATAACTGTCAGTAAAATTTAAAAAAACGTTGCCTCCCAGAATTGCTGCAGCGGACTGTCTTGCTGCCCAACGAAAAATGGGTAACGGCATCTACACGACCCTGGAAAGTCATTCTTTACCTTTTACCAAACAACGTCCTAGTCAAGTATTATGTCTCACAACCTGCACGACATCGACAAAATCTAGCCAACTGGTCTCAAAACTTTGGACACAACGTTATAGGGTTGGTTAGGCGTTTTAAAAGCAAGTTGCAGGAGCGGCAGACTGCTGGCGGACGTACCTAAGCAATAATTATGCCCATTATCTTCCTAAGGGGTATACAATTAAACCATACCCAGCAACTCAGTGGACTTTATAATACCTTTTTTTCACCCTAGCTGACTAATAGCTTTGAAGTCTAAACATTCGGAGCCGTTGAGGACATACCGACTTAATCGGCTGAAGGATGGGCATTCGCAAGGTTAATATTCTAGCGTCTCATCATCCTGCGTGCATGTTCTGCTATCTGCTGATTTCTCTTTATCAAGTTTTTGAACATGGAATCTTAGATTAGGTTCTCTGTGATGACCCTACTAGATTAAAAAGAGTTGACCGCAAAAAGCCTTGCTAAAAAACTTACACATTTTTCCCTTTACCAAAATACAAAAAACAATTGGACGAAAGCACGATCAGTTGTGACATCCAGCTTATCAATTTGTACTAAACGTAAGGTTTAACTAACAGACGAAGCGGAATCTATCATCCCATTACAAAGCAGAAAAGATTGGGCCAGTGCTATCACAGCCAGCAGATTTATGGCGATTGTTCAGGATGAGAAAGGGGCAGTGGAACAAGGATTTTCCCATAGAGTAACACATCAGATCTTAGTGTTATAACAAATCAATAAAGAATTTTTCACTTTTACTAGCTTTTAGCTTTTATAGACTGAAAGCTAAAATACCTAATCTTCTACTCTTCTGCCATTTCCTGTGATATCATATGTCATATAAGTCTACGTGATAAGGTTTCTACAAACATTATCCATTAGGAAACTTTCATTCAAAATCTATGTCTGTTTATTTGAAGAAAGAAAACTGTCTAATTTGCATTAATATCACCGTTATTATGAATAATCCTTTCCCTAACTACGCAAGACTAATGACTACGAGTGTACCCAAACTGAGCTAACTAGTTTCAAGACCGGCATCGAAATAATTTTCTTACTCAAATGCAATGTGGTTTTTGGGACGTAATCTTAAAACGTGATCACCAATGGCTTTATTTTAATTGCCTAATTTTGTGACTTAGTCGAGATGTACTCAAAGTTTCATAGTTTCAACATACTTAGTAGCGACAGTGGGTTTCTTCAATGCTGTCACTTATTGGGCTCAGTATCCTACTGTAATCTGCTATGTCTCGTCAGAAAGTGGTATAACTGTAAACGAATGTTACAAATTGGTTTGCTCTTTGCGTTGTCTCACTGACGGCTGCAGTGCAATGGATCGTAGCCAAAAATAATGGACTACTTAAAGTTAGTTTCTTAATGAGATGGCTCCAAGGCAGAAATTATTTCATAACAAAAAATCATACTTCACCTGTAGGTCCTCCAATAATCAACAAATAAGCTCTGGTTAGCAACTTCTGCTTGTATTTTTATTAATCTAAGCAAAATTACTTTCCTGAGCTTAATCTTAAAAAGTTTTGTGGTTTATCGCGTACTGATGTTGTACCCAGGCCTATGTTTACTTCATGGAGTACTGATATAAGCAACATTTGAAGGAAATGTGAAATGAAATGGGTTTCAGTGAAGGATCGGTAGGCTTTGTCCATAACTTCAATATTAACAGATTTACAGTGCATCAACTTAGTTTTTTATCATTTCTAGTCACAAGCTTCCAGAGACAACTTGACGATTTATATTTACAAATATCTAGGGAATTTATTAGTAGAATATAAGGACGGGTTCCACTGGCTGAGGTCGAACTTCGATTAACACTTGTTATACGCCTCGGATTGATACGTATTGTGATACCTGTACTGTGTTTTTTGTTTGTTTGCTTCGGTTATATTTGCTCTTTCTAAAGAATATTTCTTACATCTACTATCCTCAGTTGTCTCCCTCGATATTTTCCATGGCATCAACTCGCACAGCTTTTTGGTGATTTAAAAAACGAGTTGAACACGTGCGGCAGATGGTTTATGCAACAGACGGTGCTTCGGCTTTACAGCTTTTATAATAAATGCTCGCCCACTAATATGCATGCACCCAAGTGCCTATGTGATCCTTCTTGTCGGCCAATGAAACGTGTGCGCCTAAAGAAAGTCATAAATACTATTTGGTGCGCAGGCATTCCCTTTTGCAGTTTGTTTATTTAGCTATCTTTACTTCCACTTCCCTATTTTTTTACAGTTATGGCTTTTGTTTTTTCGCCATTTAACGCATTTTTTCTAAAGTGGTCAGTGAAAAACAAAAGCAAAGGGCGAACACCAAAAAGGCTGGCTATCGCCACGCATAAACTTTCGATCTATCTATTTCGCTATTATTTTATGCTATGATTACTTATGCCATGCCTTTCTATGCGTTTCTGTGCGTACTCTGTAAAGCCGTGGCAGAAGCTCATTGGTATTTGCAATAAATTTGCCGCTTAGGTGTGTAGGTGGGTCGTGTAGGTTATATAAGGCAGGGGGCTGACAGGAGTGCTTTGGGTCGACCAGTCGGTTATTTGGCATTGTTTATGGTGCTCATTGTTTATGGATGCAACCATAATGAGGCAATTTACTTTACGAATTTTATTCTACATCTATGTGTGTGGGTGCGTGTGTGTGCATATATGATTTTATCCGTTTTGACACGTGTTCGGGATGGGCGTTTAAAAGTTTTCTATTGCCACAGGCTGGGTTTTAAAACAAATAATTCTTTTAATAAAATGAATTGCTATGTAGGTATCGCTATTAAATAAGCTAATAATAAAGGCTTAGAAAAAGAATTCTAAAAATAAAATATTTATATTAGATTTTTATAGAAAATTCAAAGCTTAATTGAATAAAATATGGACGAAAATAAATTCGTATTCAACTCCAAGAGGTTTCTGAAATAGTTTACGCTTCCATTATTATTTAATTCTAGCTTCATTAAGTATATATTATATATAATTATGTCCTACCTTAAATAGTTCGACGTTTAAAATATAAAACTGCGTTTGAAAAAAGTTTACCGCAAAACAAATAATTCTCTTCAAGACTAACAAATAGTGAGTACACAGCTTTAAAATCTACGTGGCTTATGAGGGTTATTCTTAAGTTTATTCGTTATTTTCACCTAATAGAAACTTATTAATGACGTCACGCCCATATTTTGTTTACAAAACCGCATTAGCTATAATACCCTTCACAAATAAAAAAGGTTCCTCTAAGAACTGTCGGTCAGTCACCGATCTGAACAATTTTTTCGGAGATTGCGCCTCTGCTTTAGACCATAACCCATGTATAATTTTTGTCAATGTTCTCAAATAATGTCAAACGGTTTTCATAGAAGCACTTAATTTCGATTGTTCAGTTCGTATGAAAGCTATATGCTATAGTGGTCCAATATCGGCAGTTCCGACAAATGAAAGGCTTCTTAAGGAGAAAAGAACGTGTGCAGTTTGCATATATACAAACAAACGGGCTTGGCTAAATCGCATCAGCTCGTCATGCTGATCATTGATATATATATATAATAATGTTTTATGTATATATACAGACGGCTTAAAGTAAACTTAAAACCAGTAGAAGTTTGAGACAGCTTAAAATTTATAATTGCTTTTAGAAAGCTATCAATCATTATTTATTTTGTTTCTGTTGATGGTATAAAATAAGTTAATGGGCTTTATTTCGAACTTTCATACAAATTTGGCTAAGGATAAAGATACACGCAATATTCGCACTGAAACTTGAGGAACTTACTGCTGAAGAACTATTTCAAGTGTAGTTGCCACCTATTTGAAAATTTTACTATAAACAGATTCGTAAAAGAAACGAATTTTTACAATATTTGTATGAAATTTAATATATTTAAAAAGGCTTGCAATTAAAAATGAATTTGACTAGAGTTGCCACCTGTTTAAAAAATTTCAATTGAACATATTTGATAGCCTAAATGAATTGTTCATGTATTAACGCTTAAAAGGGCTTGCTATTAAAAACTTATCTCGCAGGTGTTGCCACCTGTTTTAAAAATATCATATAATAACAGGAACGAATTGTTTTTATATTTACATGAAATAAAATATGTTAAAGAAAGTTTGAAATTTAATTTGAATTTCACAAGGCTGCCAGCTGACTTAAAATATTAATTGAACATAGTTCATTATAAAAAAAAGATTTACTATATCGTGGTTATCAAAACGAAGGTGTTCAAGAAGTTTTATATCCGAAAATATATTTTATAAAGTAGATGAAAATACACGATTTGTGGAAATATAGGTATAAATTCGATATAAATTAATGTATAAATGGGTTACCCTGTGTTTAATACCTCAGTTAAGAAAAAAAATAAGTTTTACTGTGTATGTAAATATCAACTAAAGCAGTTTAAAAACGCATAAAATGAAAAACTAGTTTTGGAAGCGTTGGCACCAGATAGAAAAATTAATTCAATAAAATAAATTTACTATACAAATAGCTCCAGCTCAAAATAATTTTGAAAATAATTGCCACCAGTTATCGGGTTTTTCCAGGATGGCATTGGATTCTTCTAAAATTAATAACTGGAAAACTGTTACAAAAAATTTTAGTTAAAATAAAGATTGTAGCAGAGTATAATCGTAAATTGTATTTTTGAAAAAGTTGCCATATTTTTCATATTTATAATTTAAGTAATTTACTTAAGTTAAAAAATATATATTAATTACAATAATATCTATATTAAGCTAGAAAAGTTTTAGAAAACTAACAGTTAAAAAAAGTTTCTACAGCGTTGCCACCTGTTTGGGTATCCGAATTTTGATAAAATAAATTATATTAGATTATCTAAATCAAATCTTAAAAGGCTATTTGAAAAGAAATTTAGACAATGCTGCCACCTGTTTGCGAATTTGATTAAATTAGTACAGTAAATGATTTCTCAAAATATGTGCTTTAAACTAAATTAATAATTGAAGGCATAATTGGTACAAGGACACTGGTTGATTATGATATATAACATATTCATAGCTCGGCACGCATCAAACCATCCTTATAGAACTATAAGAGACCCAACTGGTGAGAGCTAAATACATCGCTTCAAAGCCCAGTTTCAAATCCTTCCAAATATATTAGCATCAAGAAGCACCAATCTCAATGATGTTCTACAATGCTTCTACGCACACACATGCAACTATACAAATGATTGACTAAATCTTCCTCCTTCAAATATGACTTTTCGATATTGAAAGCAATGCATTTATGGTAAGAGTAATCAGTATTTAAATGAAATATTACAGTGACTTAGAGTATCACTTAAAAGACCGCCTCCAATAGATTTACCGTTAATGCTCATTTTACTTTTAGTACGTTGCATACTTTGCGGCGCTGAAGCGTACACATCTAACACATCAACTTTGTATGAGTGTGTGTGCGAGTCTATTGTATGCCATGTGTATCTGTGGGTACTGGCTTGCTATGCAAAATATTTTTGCAGACAATACCAAACTGTTTTCTAGAAACTATTTGCAGTTGCAACAAGAAGAGAATATCTTAGAAAATAATTCAAATAGTCGACAGCATTGTTTACAACGATTTTGCTATGCAAAATTGGCAGAAGAAGAACAAGAAGCAGCATTTGTACTAAAATGGTCAACTAGGAGCAACAAAAAACAGATTATATATGTGTGTGTAATGATGTATTATATTATATATGGAATACACTAAATACATACAGACAAGAGCATTAACAACAAGCAAATTGTTTTGTCCAGCAGGCAACTTCGACTTGTGATGGAATGGCTGCAGGGGCGTGTGCAAGTTGAATATAATGTATATGTATAAATTCTCCTACGAAACTGCATAGTAGTGTGCCCAACAGACACGAAACTGCCAAAGATCTGCCTAAGCTGCCGAAATCTTTGTTCTTTTATTTATAAGCATTAACTTTGTGTTTAGCCTTGCGTGTGTTTGCTAAAGCTTGCTTGCAGCTCCAGCTTTTGCGCTCATAAAGTGCTATTTTATGCCAAAGTGAAAAAGGCGTTTCCGCATAATAAATGGACAATTTAGTAGGTAGAGCCCTCGGGCGTCAAACACACCCCACATTTTAGAGTTGCCATGCACGCATACCATGGCTAGCTAGTTCAAAGCACAGATAAGCAGTGTAACAAATATTGCTAAAATTACTGTTAGAAATATTGCAACAAATACTTTCATAAATATGCGCAGAAGAAGTAATACACTAAGGTGATCCTTAATTATTTAAAAATATGTACAAAGCAAAAGGGAAAAGAGGTTTTTTGGTAAAAAAAAACGTTAGTTATTTTATTTTTCAAATATTGAGAGCTGATGTGGAAATGTTATATATATGAAAGTAAACAAACAGGGTTGCCACATGTTTGGACATTAATATTCATATACAATTTAAAGGCAAAAAACGCTACAATGTAGCTATTTCCTCAAAAATTTGCAATTGATATGAGAAGATGATAAAGAAAAAACTTAGTTACCAGCTGTTTGGAATTTTTTATTAAATAATTTATATTTGTACGAGAATAAGACAAAAAACAGTATAATATGGTTGCTAAAAATAAAATTTTCCAAGAAGTTTGCAGTTTTGGAGAAGGGTTGCCACCTTTTTAAAATAGTATAAATTATGAGTAAAATAAAATTTTAAATTTAAACTATTGAAAATAAAAAACGAATTTTTAGAAGGAATATGGTTGCCACCTATTTACAATTTGTATTTAAATGAATTTGGGTAAAGCAAAATTGTTACCATACAAATGTCCTTGCTTTTATCTTTTTCTTAAAGTTCTACTTTCTGTAGTTCCTTACGAGACGAAATATGAGGAGTTGAAAACTTTCGATTTCTAAAAATCTTTTTGTTCGAACGAGTTAAGTAAATAAAAACTTAAATTTCTCAGCAATAATTTTTGGAACCAATTTGAGCTTTTCCGGAAATAGTTTCTGATGAATTCGAGTTTCGACGAGACTGTTGTTGTACTTTGCAGTAATATTTTCGATATTTTTCAGGATGATTCTTCGTAAATTTTCCTGAATTGTGTGCTGTTTTAAGATTTTGTCAAGAGAGTTTTTGGACACTGCCGGCATATTTTGGAAATTTTTGTAACGATTATTTTTTGAGACAGTGTAAAATATTGTTCTTATACTGTTTATATAATTTATATTTTACCAAAAAATTCTGTTCTGTTTTCCGAAAGTAATCTGAACTTCAAATACACTTCGTGTCACGCTTCATAGATCCAATTCGTGGAACTGAAGACATACAATTTTTAAGAACCAACCTCATTTAAACACATATATATATATATATATATATTCTGATATATATATATATATTATATGTAAGCGAATACGCTCATAAAAAGGATTGTGCTTAGTAGCTTAAACGTTGCTCGGTAGCCAATAGGATATTTCTGCAACGACAAAGCCAAGTTCGCTTGGCTGGTCGCTCTGTGGTGTTGCTGTTTCGCAAATCGTTCGACAACAACAACTCGCGCAACAAATACTTGTTGTTGTAAGTTGCCGTGCTGGGTTTTAAGTTTTACACCTGTATTTCTATGTACGAGTGTATGTGTTTCATGCATAAGAAATGGAAGTTGGTATTTTGGTTTTCATATTCATTGTCCTTTTGCAGCTTCAAAAGTTTTGCTTAAGAATTTCCTGAATGGCAGCCTGGAGGGTGGTGTACGTGCACCTATATTATCATAACGGTGTTTTACAATGCATTGCAATTTGTAGTATATATAAGGATACGAGTTTAATAATGACTTTTAGCAGGGTAATCATTGCAACACGTAGAAGGGACTCGTGCGCGTTAACCCTTTGGTGTGCGCTGGTACTTACTCGACGCTGATTTTTTGCGTTTGAGACTTATTTGTAAGTTATTTAATATAAATTGGGGTCGACATGTTTCGGCTTTCGTCCGCTATATGTTACGGAGTGCCGGCAAAGATTTAGGGATATATGGAACTAGGGAATTAAACCCTTAAGCTCTTAAATAACTAACGCTTGAAACATAGTGAACAAGAATATGGTTTCGATTATAATTGGCAATATGTTTTTCAATTTAAGTTAAGGCGTAAGCAAGCTTAATGAAGAATTGGAATTTTCCGCTTTATTTCCCACAACAACCGATAGGCATAAGTCTAGGGTTAAACTTTAAAGGATGCCAATTATATAATATGTTCGTTTTGTATATGACTCTTAAAGAACATGTTCTCAGCACCAACCTAGAGTTAAACCCTTCCAACAGAAAAAGGCGAATATGTTGCTATGAAACAGCACGTAACTAAAGGACATTTTAATTTTTGATCTCGTAAATTTTAAAAGAGATAATTTCTTCAAGTTTCATACTCCCTGGCAAACAATACTTTGGCATACACATCACCGAGAGCACACCTACACGTACCAAATGAAATCTGCGTCGAGTAAAGCACCTACTCACGAGTATATAAAAGCTCGTAACTTGGCTGGCTATACCGCAACGACGCCATGGCAACTTATTCTCATTTAACCTCGGGCTGTCAAGTTTGGTGTAGTCATCCAAGTCACAAACGTCTTCATATTCACAGCAATTTGGTTGTTGTTGGTCTGACAAAGGCTGCTCTGCCTTCAATATCTGCCACGCACTTGTGCTCTACAACAATAAACTGCAAAGTAACTAAATCTAAAATATTAACAATATTTGTATTCTACAAAATACATAACAGCGTATGTGTGCGTGTGCTTATGCAGTTAAATTTAACCATGTTCTACCTGTTTCAAGGTGTGCGCAGTAGGATATACTTCATGGATTACTGCACATGCAAACAATTCCGATTAATTTGCGGTTGCATAGCATATTACTTGGACATAACTTTCGTTGTGTTGTTGCATAAGAACTGTAATTTCGCCTGAAAAGATTGTTAGCTGGAAATAACTAAATTGAAAATTTCACAAAAGTGTCCAGATATCACCTTGAAGAGGTAAATTCAATTTGTGTTATTCACAGAATTCATTTGCTAACATACATAGAGCGGATATGAGTGCATATATACAAATTTATATAAAGAAGAAATTAAATTAGTAAGTGTTAGATAGACAGGCATTGATAGTGTTCGGCATTGCAAGTTCATATTTGTCTTGTTCGTGTTAAAATAATTCAATTATTTTTAATTTTTTCAAAGCTTGCAGCACAGGGTTCCAATAAAAGACGCATATGCTCTGGTTTCTGAAAGTTGCCTAAAATAATTTTGATTTATTTCTAATACTACAAAATTTTTATATTCAACAATTTCGTACTCTGCATTAGAATATAAAGCATTCTATACCCGAAGAGGATTTAATCTCACCTCCAAGTGACAATAATAGCTAGCAATCTATGTACTTATATGGTATATTAGAGGAAGATTTCACTGTGTAACGTATACGCCATGGTGTTTCAAATAATATTTTCATGTCACTTTACAATACCAAATATTATAGACAACAGCTATACAAATTATCCACAAAAAGGTTTTGAAGTTCCTACATTTTAAGCACGAAGACATATTATTTGCAGCAAAACTCCGTTATATTGTAATTCTAATATAAACATATTTTATCATATAAAATGTTGAACCGATTTAAATAATATTTTGGATTTTTCGCTCTAAAGCTTAGTTGGTTTGAAAACTGATAAAATATAAAAACTTTAAGTTTAAAAAGTCTAACAGTATAAAAATATATTTGAGAAAGGTTGCTCCTTCATTATACTCTTGTATATAGAGTGTAATAGATTGGTTTACTTAACGGTTGTGGTACTTAAGATACAATAACTAAACTCGCTCAGGAGAGATCTTTTAAGCAACCTTACTGCGATAAAGCAATAAATAAATACGCCAGAGACAATAAACTTTACACCCGTGATGGTATGAGTAGACTTTATAAGAGTCTGGGTCAAAATTACACGATGGAGGTGGTACCGCCCAAATTTAGGTGAAACACATATCTCAAGACACTGGACCGATATCGACTCAATTTGGTACGTTCGAAGCAAAGCCATTTATGCAAATAAATAGCTATTTTACCCTTAGGTATAGCAGAAATGTAGCGACATCATTTTAATAGCTGACCTAGAATCGCAAAGCTTTAGAGACTAGTGCTTTAGAGCAACTGATATAAATACAATATGACAATAAACTGGCACAAAAATCAGCAGTTAATCTACTGTATTGAAATATGCATGTACACTCTTAATTTAAATTCAATTTAAAGTCAACCTTGTTGCTGCTATCACATATTAATTATTTTATGAAGGAGCGGGTATCAAACCCGGGAACCTACTTGTCTACTTATATTTGTACAGCAGAGTTACAAGCGCACGCTGAGGCTAACTCAGTTTATCTATTTTTTATGCACATTCTTGCACAAACAAAATTTTAAATTGTACACCCATTTGAAAAATCGAGGTCAAAGGTTGCAAAAAAACAACAACAGCTTTAATGAATTACCTGGAATTTCGCCTACTAAGCTAAAATATGCGATTTTTGTCATTTTCTTGTTGGCTGTCCTCATTTCGGCGCTTGAACTTTCATTTTAACCGAACTGCTTACACGATTCTAATTAATTCAATTAATTTTCACTGATTTCAGCGAAATCAAATTTAATTGAAATTACGTTCAGTGCACAAGGCGCAGACATGAATCGAAATGCAATGCCGCTTTTGTCTGGTCAACACCGTAAAAAAACGAAAATAACGCAAAATAGAGAAAGCACTTCAACAATGAACTCCAATAACCGTCCACTCATAGACGAAATTAACAAGCAGCTCCCCTAAACAGCAGCAGCCTAGATTGTCAATGTTGGTAATCACGTGACAAGAAAAACTAAATGAATCACAATGGCAGCATCAAAAGCAGCAACATAAATGAAATATATGCTGGCTTTTGCTGCTGAAATGCGGACTTTCTACGTAAACGAATGTTGTTGTTGTTCTAAAATGTGTCCTTTTCGTTGGCAGCACTTTTACTGACGACAGTTTCTTGTGTGAGTTTTTCTTGCGAAGCTTATGCTATATTAATGGACAGTTTTTGGTAGACGGTCTTGGAGAATTGTGAGATGATCCTACGAAAGATTTTAATGTGGAACGTATAATCTAAGAATCGTTCAGATTGTGGAACTAACCGCCTAACTGATTGACTTGATGTTCCTGAACTTCTAATATTTTGTCCTAAGCCTAATCAAAAAGGCTCTTCCCGAAAATCTTGAACGATAAAGTAATATTTGCATTTAATATTACTTATTATCTTAAAACTGTAACTGTTAGAGTTATAATCACATACTCCCCTGAATATTATTATATTAACGTCGAGCAAATTCAGCGAATGCTTCTCAGTAAGTATATATTATGAAAGAATTAAAATTATGGAAGTTTAAAACCAAATCACTCTTGGAATTCAAGCTTCTTATCTCAAATTTAACCACAATGGTGACCGTTGCCTCAATTATCATTACGCTCCCAGCGTATGTTTTCTCTAGACACCGTTAATGGAATGATTCAAACATACCCAACTTATCCAAAATATACTCATATATGAAATACGCCAAATTTAGCTTATATAGCTTTCTCTAGAACGCCAAATCTCCTGTTATAAGACTACGAATCGAGGGCTTGAAGTTAGGTTAAAATTAAAAAAATGCAATATTTTTGATATTCTAAAGAGCTCAAGTCAGGCAGAAGCGAATACATAGTTTAACCTTACAGCTATTATACTTCGTTTGAACCGCTACGTCTCTGCGCTCTTGATTACAATAGTAAGAAGAGAGCTAAAGGGCAGAACCCAGAGATAAATATTGTGTGCTTCTAACTCGAGACAATCAAAATATTATATATACCATATGATTAAAATCTATTTCGCTGTTGACAATTTAATTTTTTATGTGAGTTGCTTGTTCGTTTCGTCACTTTTAACTTTTTACATATTATATTTCAGCTGAATAGAATATTTTAACGAATCAGCTGGAAATAGGATCGTCTTGTCAGCGTATTGAGTACAATTTGGTTCTCTATATAAGGGCTTTGACTCTACCTATGCTTAAACATATACGGAAGTTAATCACGTGCTCTAAAGGTTCGAAATCATAACAAAAACCATCGAAGCTTCTCATGTTGCCGCGTATATTACCAGAAAAATCAAGGTAAACTTTTTTTTTGAACTATTCAAATAAATTGTTTGTTTTATTTTGTCTAGACTTTTGCCTAACTATCTTAACTTCGTCTAACATCGGAATAACCTACTCGTCTAAGTGTAGCAAGTACAAGCAATCGGCTGTCAGAACTCACCGGCCATACCACCGGAACTAAATGTGGAACCTGAAAGATGGAGCATACATTTTTTTGGAGCTAACATTGGAGTTGAAAGGAACACCACCACCGCCAACAACAACAATCTCATTGGCAATATTTGTGGCAACTTTGAATGAGAAAAAAAGCAGCAAAGTCAGCAGCAGGATTTCATGGTCGCGCTGTCAAAAGCACGAAAAAATTTGGACATTGATTAATAATGTTGCCACACACACACGCACGCACGTAGCCACAGCCATATACAGTCATATATAGAGATGTGTGGGTCTAGATAAAAGCAAATACAATGCGATACCCACTTTCATTCTTTGTTTTCACGTCTTCGATTGTCTTTCTTCTCTTTTCGTGTTTTTTTATTTTTTTTTTTTGCTGCATGCTCTTGCTTTTTGTTACTGTTGCGAATAACTTCTTCTTCTCTCGCATTTCTCATTTGTTATATTTGTATTTGCTCACTACCCGGCTTTTGTTTTCGTAGAAAGTTTTTTGTTTGCGCAACATTCTTTTGCTAACTATAAAGAAATGAACAACAACAACAACAACAGCAACGGCGAAAAAGTTGGCATAAGATGCTCGTATCTTCTATCTGGCTGCTCATTTGTTTCATTTGGCCTTTTTTTAAGCCCAAGCAAGGCAAAGCTATTTGCCAAAAATGAAAAGGTTTGTAAATAAATGTTTATTTCTTAATTGCATTTGTCTTTGTGAGGCAGCTCATATAGAAAATTTGGCGTTGCCATTTGCCGCATGAGGAATGATGTGCTCCCGACACTCGCTGTCTGGCTACTTTGCTTTCTGTATGAATTAGGGTGGTGCTTAAATGTAGGAATATACAACTTTTTCTACTTTTGTTATTGTGTAGTGAACTACCGATTCGACAATAGAGGAAGAATTTAGAAGCATGAAATGACGAATAGCAACTTTCCCCATTTCGCCAAACGTTGCAGAGTAACGAATCGAACAAACTGGTATATACCATATGTATGTATTAGACCAAATAGAGGCAGTGTTTAAACTAATTTGATGAGATGTCTGCAAACTCTGTTGCATAAAGTTTAATTGCTTACTTTGTTGTTCCCTTTACAATTAAAATTATGACCAGAAGGTACTATAATGTTTAAAGATAGGGGAAAAAATAGTAGAGAATCGAAAACGGATTATATTAAATGAATATTTCAGACCAAAATACGCGAGGTTTTCTGTCATTTGTTAATATTAGCATAACAACAGTTGCTTAGATTATACTCAACTAATAGAAGTTTGAACGCCTCCATAGGTCAATTATTATTACGCTCCCAGGAAGACCTGTAAACTGGAACGAAATTTTTTATACCGATCGATAAGACCGTGTTAAATTTGGAAGTTGATTGAACAGCCTCCGAAAATGGACTCAGAAAAAATGATAACGAAAGATAAGTAGATGGGTATATACTATAGATTAGCTTGACTTTTGTATTTAACAAGTAAGGAAGGGCTAAGTTCGGATGTAACCGAACATTTTATACTCTCGTAAAGTCAAATGGTATACTCGTTTGAGACTTCTTTGTGGATTGGCTGATATTTTCGGTAGAAGGTCAACTATAGGCACTGGGGTCCACATATTTAGTACTTAGGGGCTTGAACAGTTTTGGTTCGATGTAGACAATTTTTGGTCACATGGTGGCATACATTAAACTTATTATTCACACAAAGTTTTACCCCGATATAATCATTGTTGTTTGATATGTATAGTGGAAAGTGAAAGAATCAGATGGAATTGAAAATGGTGTTATATGGGAAATAGGCGTGGTTGTAGTCCGATTTAGCCCATTTTCGCAATATAACATAAAAATATGAAAAGAACGTTATGCACCGAATTTGAAAGTGGGCTGTGCCACGCCCACTGTCTAATTTTGAACGCGGTTCCTATAAAGTCATCTCATACCATCCCAGAGAAATTTAATGTCTCTGGCGCGTTTAGTGCTTGATTTATCGCGCTTTTAGTAGTTTTTAACAGTACCGTTATATGGGGAGTGGGCGGAGTTGCCACCCGATTTCAACTATTTTTACACTGTAGGTAGAGGTTCTAAAAAGATTTGCTTCCAGTGAATTTTGTTATTACAGCATTAGCGGCTTAGGAGATATGCACATTAAACCTATTAGAGGCGGGACCACGCCCCCTTTAAAAAAAAAACCAAATAACAGTCTTGTATCTTATTGCGGATCTTAGTTAAGGCAATTTATTTGTTTTTGATTAATGGCGTTTTGTGGCCTTGGCAGTGGTCCGATTACGCCCATCTTAATTTTTACTCAAGTTACAGCTTGCACGGACGGACGGACAGTCACCCAGATTTCAACTCGTCTCTTCATCCTGATCATTTATATATACATAACCCTATATCTAACTCGATTAGTTTTAGGTGATACAAACAACCGTTAGGTGAACAAAACTATTACAGGTTGCGAGAGTATAAAAATATTAAAATATTTTTTGAAGAATTTAAATTTAAAATATTTTTGATAAAAAATTAATACTAATCGTGCTTTGGTAAAAAATTAAATATTTAGAAAAATTTTATAAATTTAAAATGTTTCGTCAAGTGTCAATATCAATTTTCAAATCCGATGAGTTCTGAAACCTCATTAATGAATATAATCAAGTTAATAACGCTCAAATGAACCGACTGACTAAATAATTTAGAAACTGTAAGGGCCGAAAAATATTTAGCCAAAAGAAGCAAATCGAATATCTTTCGAAAATGTCTATATACTTGACCCAGCGTTGCTCTAACTTAGTAAGTAAAACAGTGACTATCATCTATTCGGTCATTGGGACAGTCTTCGTCTTCTTTGGAGCAGGCTTGGCGGAAGAATTTCACTGTTTCAACGGTTTGTTGATATGTATCAATGAGTCCATGCCTCATTGCCTTTGTCGCTACAAGAGCACCTTTTGGTCAAACTTTTGTCACGACAACGACGACGTTCTAGTGGTAGTTGTATACTTTTGTTATTTGATGGGACGATCAGTGCCGTAATCTAAACTAACTAATTTCCAAATTTCTGTTTAAAAATTTTGGGAACAATTAATGAAGCTAAGATAGTACTTACTGAACTGATACTCATATATCGTAGCAAAGTAGAACGGGTAAGTCGGCTGCTCAAAAATAATTTTTTTCTTTCGGTTTTGATGTGCAATTTATACTTGGATTCTTATGTAAGATATTTAAGTCATCTTTAATCAGATTAAAATTCTAGTTGTGAAACATTTGAATGCGGTATTTAATATGTGAGAAAAAAAACATATTTGGCTTATTAAAGAGGCACCCTAATATGTATGTATGTATGTATCCCTTTCATCTCCTTCCTTTTCACTTCATTTCATCAGACGATTTGATATTTCGCTTTTACTGTTGGCGCAAACTTCTTTTGACAGTTATAGATGCTTCTGTTGTTGTTGTTGTCATTACTTTTGTTGTATTCAAAAACTAGGAAATGAGACTAATAAATTTGTAATGACGCAAAAGAAGCAATATCAGTTGACACTACACACACACACATAATTTTGGTGTGTGCGCTAATATTAATTTCAGCGTTTTTATATGCATTGTATTTGTATTTATAGCACACAAACAGACACTGACAATTTTATGATGTGAATTTTTAGTTATTTACATAACTCTCGAAAATTTACAGAACAACATGCAAAATGAAAGAACTCAACAGCTCAACAAAATGGCAGGAGACTGGCTCTACTCAAATGCGGGCAACCCAGTTGCAAGTTTTTCAGGAGTACATACTTGTATGTGTTTGTGTTGTCTGTGTGTGTGTATGAGCGCATGTGGGTATACTTGACGTATGCGGAACAAGTAATTTTATGAGTAAACTTTTTATGACCTCATTAGTGCTTAAATATGCTGGTTTATACACACATGCATACATATGTGTGGTTTATACACACATGCATACATATGTGCGTGTGTGGGTGCAAGCGGCAAACATTTTACTACAACAAATACTTTTACGAGCGTAAATAGTCACACAAACACATATGCATAAATATGCTTACACTTAAAGTAAACAATTTTGTATACACAACTATAACGGTAAATATACACTTTGTGCGTGTGTGGGTGTATGTGTCAACAGCAACTAGTTTTATCACCACAGCTGCAGTTGAAAATAAAACAAGAATTAAAAACGTAATATATGCAAAATTTTGTGAAAAAAATATTTGTAGGTTATTATTAAGTTCAAGTTATGAAACAGCAAAGTTACGTAAGTGGCTAATAAAGTTTTGCGAAATTACCTACAACAATAAAGTGTTTTCTTTAAATGTATTAATGTGGGTTTTCTTATAAATTTAACAACAAAATAGAGTTTATCAAAAATTTTAAAAACTATTTGAAATCAGCTAAAAATTACTTTGACTGACCTTTTCGTTATGTTAAGTTAATTGAAGTTATATGAGATGAATTGAGATTAGCTTGGGAACAGTTTAAATAAAATTAGATTAAGTTAGATTGATTAGATTAAGTTAAGCAGGGTTTGTTTAGAACTAGGACTGCTTAAAATAAAATAAAAAATTATATAGGCTAGCTGTACCCTGCGCGCGTTGCTACGCCAGCAACTAAAATAAATTTGAAGCAAAGACAAGTTCTAATGTAAGTTAAGTGAGGAAATTAGAGTGAAAAATCAGTTATACAATAATATGGCCACATTTGCATAAAACATAGTCAATAATTGAATAATTTTATAGCAACGCGATTTTGCTCGTAGCAACTACAATGAGTTCGTAGCAGCAATTTTTCGCTCGTGGCAATTAGAACAATTTGATTAGTTTCTCTTAATATATTTTTGGAAGAAGTCAGCTGATGCAGAGGAAACACAGCCATTGTCTGCTCAATGCCATGAATTTCCCAATTTACATTGGAATTACAGTGGCGAAATTTGGTGATACGAACTCAGAAACCCTCTTTGGCTTATGCGCAACAACGTTACTAAAAATAATCACATGATCAAATACATAGTTTATGATTCTATAAGGGGGTTACAGATAAACATTCGTTTTTATATCTTGAATCAGAACGATCGCAATCAAGTGCTTGAAGGAAGCCTTTTTCATTTAACAAAATTTCTTCACGAAATTTGGCAAGGGTTACTGTCGAAATCAATGGTGCAAGCTTCGAAGAAATTGTTCAGATCGGATCACTATAGCATACAGCAGTACAATAGGTGCAGTACAAATTTAAGTTTTTTTTTGGAGAATTTTTCGCGATTTGTCTCGTACAATAAAGAAAATCCGATAACGATGTTTGGCAGTTCATATTCGTGTCTTCTTGTTATTGTCTAAGCACCAAACCCATCAAACCATTTGCCTATATCGAGACCGGGAAAGAAATGGGAGTTAGTTTCTATACTATTGCAAAGGAAAACACAAAAACCAAAATAAAAGACCAAAAACAAAAACAAAAAAACGAGAAATTTTCTAAAATGATTGTTTTTCATTGAGTTCTAAAATTCAGAAGAAATAAACAAATTTGGTCTAAAATAATCAAACTTCAACCGCCAATATCATTTAAACGGTTAGGTTTACGAAAAAACTGCCAAGCAAGCACATTTTGAAAAAATTACCTTAAAACATGGTAGTATACGAAAAAAAGTATTTTATTACAAACAACTTTTACGATTTTTTTAAGCTTTTCAGTGAGTTAAATGTTGAATTTATTCGACTTTTTTTTACAAACAAAATGTGCGTTTTTATAAACATATAATTTGTTTCTTAAATTTGGAACTATTTTTTTCATTTTTTTTTTAATAAAAAATCTATCTTGATGAGACTTGGTACACATGTTCCTTGGCACCATAAAATGAATGGAAAACAGATCAAACCTATAAAGCTCTATAAGATATATCTCACCATTTATTTATTACACCACGGAAAATTCAAGTCCCCCACACCTGCTGAGAACAAGTCTTTATAACATTTTCTAATAAGCCTTAAAAATGGCTGAAATCGCATGACAACCACGCCCACTTCATATTTTGTTTTTAAAAAATGTTGAATCAACGACTTTTTTCTCTTTTGTCTGACGCTTTAGTACGATTTTAGTCTGGAAAATCGTATGTTATTGTAAGCTTCTTGACTTGTTTGGTATTTCCGATGATTGTTCAAAAGATTTTTTGTTATTCTTGAAATATGGACTAAATATCGATCAGGAATGTTGCTCTTTTACTATAGGCTATAGAGGTTTCGCTATTTATTGGAGGTCCTTTTGAAGCTCGGGAGTACTATTTCAGAACGAGTAAAGTGTCAATTCTATAATGAACAAATTTTCTTAACACCCACACTTAGAACTTAGAGCTTACACCACGGAAAATTAACTTACTTTTAATAAATTGTTTTTCTTTAAGGTAATAATGTGACTCAAATGTTTTCATGTTATGGCGTTATACCCAGAGAAAATACCCCGAAGAACTTGTTATTAATAAGTTAGATTCTCGCGCACTATATTTTACCGAACCGAAGAAATATAAACATTTACAAAATCTGACATTAAAGTAACATTAGGACGCTAGACTTACCTTATCTAAAATGGATACAACATAAAATCTACAATTGACACAAAAATAAATCTCTGCAGACAACAAAGTCGATGCGCCCTTTTCACAAATTTATTCCTCCCTCTTTTACCTAAATAGCTGTAGTTTCACCATTTCAAAGTCACATTGTCAGTGTTCGGGTCACATGCTTAAATCAGTTTCGTATGTACAAATCCGCTCACGCGTATTAATGACAACCCAATGACACAGCTAAATGCATCCACAATACATTGGCTAGGATACCGAAACGCCCGAACCGCAATGATCAGAACAAAAGTTAAATTAAAATCGGCGCTGGGTGTATTTTCTGGTTATTCTACATTTTGCATGTGTAAGCAAATGTGTGTGTTTGGGTTCACATGAATTTATTGGGTTGTTCGTTGCGCTTGTTTTCGTTTCTAGTTCACATCGTCATTAAATAAAAGGATTTTCGGCAAACAAATACTGCTTTTACCCTTTAATCTCATAAACCAATTAAAGTGCATCATTTGTTGAGCGCAATTGTACATAGCGGAATGTGCAAAATTGGTGTTAACTGTTACCGGGGACGGGGTGAAACGAAAGTCAGTCGAATAATAAAGTTTTTACTTGTTGTGCCGCTCGATCGAAAGCTCGTAGCCACAAAGCTGCTCGCGCCATCCTAGTAATATAAAAGTATTGCAGAAAGGATCTAGGCACTAGAAGTTAGGCTAGAATATATGCGAAGAACACCTAACTCAAACCCGATCATGACCGATCACATTCGAGGTTCTCAAAACCTGGTTAAATGCTACACAGAGTTAAGAATCTGTCGTCTTATTCGGTTTTATTACTAAACTCGATGAAGAGAGAATAAATGATTGAGAAGAGTCTGGTTTATTGCTAAAGACCCATAACTTCAAATAACCACACTAGAAGTAGTCAAAGTGTATCGTACAGCTGCTCTAAGAGTAGCATCGGCATACCGTACAGTCTCGGGCGAAGCTGTATATGTAATAAGCGGAAACACATAAGCATTTGAACGATAGAAAATGTGGACGTTGAAGAAACAAGGAACAAATGCTGCCGCTACGAAAGAGGAAATAAAGAGCGACATCTTGGAACAATGGCAAGCTCGCTGGAAGTATCTATATAAAATGGGGAAAGTCGAAGAGCCGTCCTGTATATACAACAACGCGATCGAGGACGACGCTGAACATACATTTTTCAAATGCACACGCTGGCAAACGCAGCGAAATAGGCTCTACACTTTGGTCGGCACCTTGAATGCGGATAACATCATAACTGTCATGCTCCAAAACGAGGAAAATTGGAAAAACGTGAAAAATTATATAGAAAACGTACTACGGATTAAAAAACGCAGGTAATGACATCTAAGTCTTAAGACGAGAAATATGGAACGCCACCCTGAAGTAATGCGAAAGCGGTTCCAGGAGGGCGACGGTTCCCTAGAGGAGAGTTTTTTAGTGACCTGCAAGTGGCACATACCATTGCTGTGACACGATGACGATGCGGAAGGCATTTTTCTCAACCTCCCCCGAAAAAAAAGTAGTCTAATGGTGTTAAATCACAACTACTTGGAGGCCATTCAATGTCACAATTTCTTGAAATTATCGACTCTCCAAACTTATCTCGCAATAATTCGGTTGTTGCATGTGCGGTGTGGCACGTAACCCCATCTTATTGGAACCAGATGCTGTCAAGATCAACTTCTTCCAATTTCGACCATAAAAAGTTGGTTTTCATCGATATATACCACTCTCCATTGATAGACATCGGTGTTAGTGTACGGACCGATGACTTTACCTGACCAAAAACTCTCAATTTAGGTGAATGTAATGGTTGTTCATGAATAATTTGTGGATTTTCTTCGTACTAGAATCGACAGTTTTACTTATTTACCGTGACATTTAAGGTGGTAGAATGGCTTCAGTTATTGAGTGAGAATAATTTAATGCGCTACTTCGAGCGATTCTTTGCCTTTTCTTTAAACACTTAAACATTGTGTAAAAAAATTGTACGCTCGAAATTTTAAGCAATGGCAATTGGAAAACGATTATTTTGATAATAAAATTTAATAATTAACAAAGTTCTTGCATATATCATTACATACTAAAAATAGCGGAAGCGACACGACGATTTCTAATCATATCATTTCTTTTGGAAAACCCGATATTTCGCGTAAAATAGTTTTCCTCTCATCCGCGCAATTATTTCTCCACATTTCTTTATGCATAGAAAAAAGAAAAAACGGAGAGATATAGGACCCAAACTTTTCAAATGGAGCATTTTCGGTGGACTCAGGTGGACTTATTTTAAATAATATTTTGGGTAAGAGTTTTTGAACCACCTCTTAACCCCGTACCTACATATGTATTGTAGTTCTACCTATAATATTAAATGTCACATATGACAGTTGAATGGCCAAATGTGAATGCTATTTGAATAGCGGAAAAATTACAATTTTTTTTTTTAAACATTTGATGCTGAACTTTAAGCATTATTTCAATATGTACCAACATGTGATATACATATGTACATATGTATGTACTATACAAAAAATATTTTTGAAGTTAAAAAAAGTTGTTAAAATGAGATTACACTTATTGTACAAATGTAAGCTTATTTGCTGTTTATTGGCAAATAAATACCGTATCTGTATTTACATGAAATAATATTTTAATTTAATAGATTTTTTTCAGCTGATTAGATTAAATGCGATTGGAAAAAACACCTCAAAACACCAGAATGTTTTTGTATATCATTATTTCAGATGAAATTACTTTTTTGCTCGTTTTTAATGAAAGAGAGCTTAACTCAATTATTTAAAAATGCTCCAATGTTTATAAATTGCTAAAAGCTTTCTAATAGATTCAAAATTACTAGTTTTTATTACAAAATTATAATATCGGTATCAATACTATCTTTCACTAACATAAGTTATATCTAGTATTGTCATAAATTCTGTTACAAAGCTTACACTGTATACAGCGAGGACAAATCCGCAGAAAAAAGTACCGATATTTTTTATTTTCATTTGTATTTAGTATATATTCATATAAGGTAATTAGTTCAGTGTTAGCTTTCGCTAGTTAACACTGGAATGGGGAGCTAACGAATAAATCGTATTGCGGTGATTGCGGTGAAGCGCCATTGACATTTATGAGCTCCTCAAAAACTTTAATACTTCGCGATTATTTGTTCACTGCTATTGATCGTTTTCCCCAAACGACTATAGCTGATGACAGAAAGAGAAGTGGTCGTCCCAGCATGATTCGAACCAATTCACGCGATCAACGATCATGAATGTATCCTGTTTACAGATGAATAAAAATTTTCACTCTCACTCTTTAATCTATCTATCTAGGATCTACGCAAAAACTTTTAAAGATGCAAACAATGTTATTCCAAGTGTTCAACGTAGTCACCATCCAGCTGCTGTAATGGTTTGGTGGGGAGTCTCCTGTAAAGGTGTTACACCTTTTCACTTCTGTAAAAACAGCGATTAAAATTGGGGCAAGAGTGTATGAAGAGGATATTTTAGAGGGCGTGCTAAAGCAGCTAAGCAGAGCGCTCTAAGATGGAGAACATTGGATCTTCCAGAAAAATTCTACTCCAGCATACTACTTATCATTCCAGGCAAAAACCACCCAGCAGTAGCTTAAAAGCAATTTTCCTGGTTTTATTCCTGCAGATAATTGGCAGTATGAAAGTCTAGATTTTAATTCATTGGACTACAGTTTCTGGCCGGAGTTGGAGAACATGACCTGTCGAATACACACAGAAATTTAGGGAGTCTCAAAAATTCGGTCGAGCAACGTCGTCAATACCAATATAAATGATGACTGCTTCTATTGATCTATGGCTGAATCGTTCGAGGGCTTGTGTGAAAGTAAAAGGTGAAGATTTATACATTGCTCAATTTATATATGCATTATTAAATAAAATTAACTTAATTAAAAAATGTGTTATAGTTTCACTTCTATAACTGCCTGAACTTGTAACAGATTTTATGGCAGGACTAAATAAATTAATATTAAAGAGGAAAAAATCATCATTTGTTATAACTTATTTTCATCTGAAAACTCAAATACAATCGGAATGAGCTCACAAAGGAGAAAACCAGCTTCACAAAGAGCAAAGAACACAAAGTAAAGCAACAAGGTTGAATCGTCAATGTATTCAAAAATAAGTCAGATAACGGACAATAAAGTGATGTATAAATTGTGGAGATGAAATTCGGAAAGTATAGTGGGATTAGACGAATTTGTTTCTGAGCTAATGTAACCAAATATCCCCACATAATATAATATATTATTGTAGTTGAGCAGCAGTTCTGTGACTTGACCGCCAAGATTGTGTGATTTGAAACCGCTGGACTATTTTTGGTACATATACTATATACATATACATATTTGCCCAACAATAATGTAGTAGCAATAATAAATTTTATTTATCTCATCAATTGCTGCAATCCATTGAAAACACCATATGTTGCAAAGAGTCACCAAATAATGTATGGTAATATAAGAATTTATATATGTATTTAGATATTTATACAAACATAAGCACTAAAAAATATGCTAATATTATCTACCAACCACAAAAAACTTATTTCTTCAACAATTGTATTGAATAACATAAAGCGTGCTGCCACTTAATTGAATTACTTTTTATCAAAATATATAATTAACATAAATATATATACAATATGCAGACGTTACGCTTCAGCGCCAATTAAATTAAGCCACTGCAAAAAAAAAAACAACAACTGCAAAACACAATATAAAGAGTAAAAAAATGTAATAATAACATAACCTCAATAACAAAGTTGATTATAATGAAATTTTATATCTATGCATTTAAGCAAAACTGGCGCAAATACCAGTGGACCTTGTCACACACAGGCCAAAACAACCAATGCAACATTAATTGCCAAAGAACCTTAGGGCAGCGCTGCAAACGGGCAGTGGTGAATGTGTGCATCGGCAGTGTTGAGCTGCCGGACGAACTGCAGATGACGGCATGTCAACGACGATTAATAGTGAATGTGTGTGTGTGCCACAGTGCTTGCCACATGCCGTCACTCTTGGTGTTGCGCTCAACTTTGGTAATATTGCTGTTACCATTGTTGTTGTTGCTGTTGCCGCTTTGCAGTCGGAATATGAGCGCAAAATATTTATTAATGTCAACGCTGAATTAAACACAAAGTTTATTGCAACAGCAGCACCCCACAATTACCAGCCAAACAATAACAAACACATTACAACGTCACTGTGCTTTGTCGCCCTGCGGCTGACGTTACACAACTGACTGGTCAGATAGAATGCTATATGTGTAGATATCTATGTATGTAGTTAGAATGCAACTGGCTGGTGAGACTATCTTTTGCCTAAAATCTTCACTTCAACGAAATGGTAGTTTATAGCTTCGTGGCTGCTGCCGTTCCAACAGTTTGACTATTTTATTTGTTGTTGTTGGTTTTAATATTTTTCTTTATTTCTAGTTGTTGCTGTTACTTATTGTTGTATTTTTATACCATAAACAGGGTATAAATAATATATATATTTTGTCACGATGTTTGTAACACCCATAAGGAAACGTCGGAGACCCTATAAAATATATACATAAATGATCAGCATAACGAGCTGAGTCAATTTAGACAGCTCCACATGTTTATCTGACTGTCCGTCTGTTTGTATATACGCGAATTAGTCCCTCAGTTTTGCAGATATCCATCTGAAATTTTGCACACGTCCTTTTCTCCCCAAGAAGCTACTCATTTATCGAAACCACCGATATCGAATCACTATAACATATGTATACCTGCCATACGAACTGAACGATCAGAATCAAGTGTTTGTATGGAAATCTTTTTCATTTGATCAGATATCTTCAAGAAATTTGGCATGGACTATTATCTAAAGCAATGGCGCGATTTAAGAAGCAATTATTCAGATCGGATCACTATAGCATATAGCTACCCTACAAACTGGCCGATCAAAATCAAGTTCTTTTAAGGAATCTTTTGTAGTACTTGTGAAGGGTATACTAGCTTCGGTGCATACGAAGTTAACGTTTTTTATTTGATATGTTTATTTCTCATTGGATTTTGTAGTGCGGCGTTGCAGTCGACTGATTCGGGGCAGCAATAATTTACATACGCGCACACACATTCAACTCTGCATATTTATTTACTTGCATTCACAAGCTCATATCCACTTTGGTATTCTGTTCTCTACGTTGACATTCGCTCTGGCACGTTGTTGCCACAAGTGACATATGCTTGCAACCCTTTTTACAGTTACTCCAGTTTAGCATATCTCCTATGCATTGTTAGTGTTTTATTTTTCATTTCCGTATGTACTTAAATATTTATGTGTAACTATATTTTGCTATTGCTGTCGCCTTTTGACATTTTGCTGACATTTGAAAATTGCTTAATTTTCTTACCTGGCACACAAACGTACATACACATACACATACATACAATATTTGAATTAATATAATCATAAAACATTTTTAGGTGTTGTCAAATGTCGCTGCAATTTGGAGTTGTCAGTTAAAAAAATTACCACGATGACAGATAAGATATTCACCACACACTAACGAAATGGGGTGAGGAGCGAAAAGTATGATACAATAACAATTGTGATAAGAAGTATGTAGAAGGCATAAAACATTATTCGCAAATATTTATACTTGTATATATGAGAAATTCATAATTTGTATCCAAGGGATGTATAGAGGGATAAGGCTATAAGGGCATTTAGTTTTGACCCCAAGTTCTTAACGTAATACAATTTTCCTATTGCTGATGTTTCGATGGTTCATCAGAAGACTTCATATTAATTGCCTTGTGACATTGAAACAAGAGGTCCAAAGCTTTATTCTTATTACGGTCAAGTGCAATTGTTCAAATTTCATTCCCTCAAAGCCAGCGATCAACATAAAAAAATTAATAAATAGAAAACTGATCAAGAGAATTGGTGATAGAATACCTTCTCAAAAACCTTAGGAAGTATTCTCAGTAAGGATCATAAATAAAATACAGTCTCCCACATCTAGGCAGTTTCAATCGATAATCGAAAAAAGCGAATGAAAACATGTGAAGGCGTCCCCTTCAACAACACAACTGCCAATAATATAACAATTTGACTCTGTAATCATCTTAACGATTCTGAACGAACTCAAAACTCTACACTAGGTGCTTCCGAAATGTAATGTAAAGATCTATGCTTACATTCTAGACTTTTCCAATAATCGATCAACCTAATCGCCCAGCAGAGTCGGTAATTTTAGCAACAACAGCAATTTCGGTTGACGGTCAAACTCTTAAATCGGACTTGTACTGCCACAGCTGGACTGTCTAAAGAAAGCGATAGTCCAAGAGGGACTATCTTTGATCAATAGGTGAGAAATTGTGTAAGATCAGGACCACACCACACCACATCCTTCGATAGTGAGCCGCCAAAAGCTCCTTGAGCTTGGTTGGGAGACGCTTATGCATACACCCTAACAAAATGGTGCGTATTTGACCTCAATCGAATTATGCTAAATAAAACCTTACATTTAATGCAAAAATATTGAATTTATTTTTACTAGACCTTATATTATATATTACGCTGATAATATTGTTTGGCTACACTACGCACGCTTACCTTTGCAGTCTTGGCCTTCCACTGCGGCAAAGTGTTAAATAGCTCAGCTAAACTGCTGGATTCGTACTACCAAAAATAAGTGCATTGACATAGGTGAAGTATTGGAATTAAAAATAATCAAGATGTTTAACCCGCGGTGTCATCCAATTCAATAACCCAATGACTGTTTTACTCTGCTTTATTGTGCATTTTTGACAAGGACGACCTCTTTGAGTTTTACTTCTCACCAAAAGAAATTAAAACACTTTGCGTAGGTAAGATGAGTAAACAGCAACAAGACACAAAGTATTCTTCCCAGAACTAACTGCCGTCTCAAATTACCGAAAACATGACTTTTCAACTGTCTCACGCGCGTTACCTCAAATCTGGGTGTCGCCGCCACCCACAAGCTTATGACAAGCACATAAATATTAATCCAATCCTTACACTTGACAATGACACTTCAAATGCTGGTAATAACACTGCTTAAGCGAGCTCACCAACCCGCTTGGTAGCCGTTGCCTAGCAATCACTTTGGGTAATAACTGTCTGATGGCGGCCATGAGCTGGTGTACAGACTTGTAACGTGAGTGAACTTACAGCAATTTAATCATCAAAACGAAAGAGTCAACTCCAGCCCGAACTGCCGATTTGTCTTCTTGACGACACCGGATTTGTGTCTACTATATTTTGGGCTGCAGTCAACGCCGCGTAGCTTCATTGTTTTAACCCCGAAAATTTTGCGCCGTAGTTCAAACAACGTGTTGACAAGCGAATAGCAAGCGTATTTATCTTCGCCGAGCATTTTTACTACACTCAACCGAAATGCTAAATTACACCTTGAGTGGCATGCACGGAGCCGCGCAAGCAGCACACAGAAGTAATGGCTTCCAAGTTCTTCCCCCAACTGACACCTACGAGCAGCTGCGGTGTCTCTCCCGCATCGATGGTAGGGGCTTATGCTGCGGTGCTTTACTGCCGCCATAAACAAATTTAAGAGAAAAATCTGTTTCCTAGACGACAACGTTTAAAAAAACGACATTGCTACGTGCCACACCACAACTGGAGTCGCAGGGCTGCAGCAGCTCCTACTGGTTTTGCGCCTGTACACGTCTAAGTGGCTGCCTATCTCTACTACCAACTAAGTTTTTTGGTATTTTTGGCTTTCTCAACTGAAATTGCCTTCATTCCCGGAGCTTCTTTTTTGTTTGTTACTGCTTTTTGGGCTTTTTCTTTGGTATGCGTTGCGTGCTTCTTGATTTAACTGTTAGATAAGTTGCGAAAAGGCCAATTCCCATGCTTAATGTGCGTCATAAACTCATTTCTGTTGTTGATCTCACTGTCACAGCCATCCATGTCACCCTGTGGCGCGCTAAAATGCACTCTCCGTCGTCTAGGTGGGTTCATCTGAAAGCTGAAAGTATTTACAACTCAAACTTGTGATTTTCGCTGCAATTTTTATAGCTTAGCGGTGCGCTGTTGATTTTCAATCTTCGAAGCCGACAGCGAAAGTGTTAAGATGTTTTTTATTTGTTCGGTATTCCTTTGCCCGACGCTTTGTTGGTGCAACAAGAAGGATTATGAAATAAAATATATAAAACGCGCGCTGAAAATAAATAGGCTTTTTCGGCCGATATTAAGGTGGAAGTGCATTAGGTTATTGTCGGTCTAGTTAGGCTTATTTTTGAGTAAGAGATTACACTTAAATAGTTAAGTCCAAATCCTTTTTGATGAGTGACTTCGATTCCAACTAGTTGCCAGACCAAATGTATGATATTCAAAATGTTTCCACCTTAATCTCACAAAACTGGAAGATTCAAGAAAAGACTGCTGCAATAATTATACCCCCCCTCTTATCAGACAACTTCGAGAAATTACATCCAAAACTTCATGAATGACCGGTTACGCTGATTCAGCAAGAAAAAAGCGAACCTTACTAAGGTCCACGAGCTGTCTGGATCTCTTGCGATCTCTTGCGATCCAGAAACACCTTGCAACCGCTCAAGTGCTGACCACACAGCATTGCACGCCTCACGTGGAGCTCGATCAACAGTCATCCGCAAAGAAAAAATTTAATGAGTCGAACGTGCAAATCTGATAATAATGGGACAATGTTGCCTTGCTTCCTAATTCATCAGTTTTGCGAAGTAGTTTGATGGAATTGATAACGACCCGATTGTATTTCTGCTAGAGAAGCTTTCCAAGGGCCGAATAGTATAAATATATAACCAAAATAATCTGAAATAGGGAAATATCTTGTTGTATCTGATTGGTGATTACGAATTACATAATTTTAAGTTCAGTAAACTCGAAGTCACATATTTGATTATGTTCTTCTAACTCTCTTTGTCTTTCTATTCACTTAAAGTAAGTTTTATTAAAAGATTAATCATCATGATAAGTATTTACCTAGGTGTTTCATTTTTCAAAAACGCGAGAAGTTTGCGCGAAGCAATGTGTGGCTTTGAAGACAAAACAACTCGAAATTGCAGCATTCGTCGATTTCCACATAATTCTTTATAGGCCTTACCAAATCCTTCATCTCGTGCAGTTTTTTTTTCAAGTTTTACTGTTTTCCAATTAACGTTTGCTTTGGCGATCAATTATCCCAGCCATTTTTCTTTCACACCAGACTGGCAAACTAATCGCCACACAAACGTTTCCATAAAGCCACGCAACTCGAGAAGAACAAGAAAACAGCCAAGAAATTAAAGAAATGTAATTGTACGAGAAAAAAGCGGCTGAAAAAATAGCAACTATTATTTCAGCGCGCTGATTGGCATGACTCGGCCTTTGGTCGACTGTAGACGGTAGATAGGGAAAACGGCTACTGGCTTTCGATTTCGGATTACACCGGCATTAACACATGTTGACAAAGTAAACATGATATGAAACAAGCAATTTGGCAAAGTGAAGCAAATCGAAGAGCATTGGGCGCTTAGTAGGAGCTGCCACGAAGTCGTTTGATACGCAGGCAGCTATCGAAAGCCGGTACGCTTAATGCGCCGACCGACTAGCAGCCGAAAGTAGTGAAAAAGAAGTGCCAAATTGGAAGATTAGTTGCTGACATTTCGAAAATTAATGAAAGGGAGAGCGCGTGTTGACAAATTAATACAACCCCGCCCACAAGTTCATTTACCACCGCCAATTCGGCAAACAGTACCGACTAATTGTATACAAGCTCACGTAAGGTAGTGGGTGGAAAGTAGTGGTTAAAGCAGGTTGGAGATGTCGACTGAATATAAATATTCGTTTCTTCTAAGCATGTGCTAGCGTTTTCAGTAGGTCGCTCAAAGCATTGAGTGACACAAATAAGTTATTTGCTCGACTCGAAGTTGAGTTCGATACCTTACTACCTTCTAAGTAAAAGGGGGATGCAAAAAGTTGAAAGCTCAATGGAACAACATACTCTTTGCGATCCTTATATCGTGTTTTCACTAGACCATTTAACTTTTTTGTTCAGAAAATATACTACGAGTAAAAAGTTTACTCTATAATTTTGAATTACAAGAAAAGTTTGGAGATAAAAAAAGCTCCAAACGTCGATGCACTAAAATGCTGAGTAAACCATCGTTTTAATTGAAAATCTAACATTTTACTTCAGTCTATCCGCACTCTTATTTCCTAAAAGCTTTTCGAGCTTTTAAGTAGTTTAAAAAATCGAAGCAACATATATCCATGCAGATCGAGCAAAACTAAGTTTAGATAAATCAAAATTTAAATAGGTTGTAAAATTACTTTAAAATTTTAAAAGCGGGCATTATCTAGCATTCTTACTTTTCTTGGGTATCCAAGTATACAAATGCAAAGATACCAGTAAACAGCCTGAAGTGTACATTGTCAACATCTCGGCGTTTTAAAAATCGGTATTGTGACTTTTTTCTTATGTCTTATACATAATTATTTCATATGAGAACCATTAAAACTATCTTTGCTCTGGTGGACTCATCTGACTCGCTTCCTGGACTTAGTCTAACATAGTATGTCAGAGAAAATTTATCTTTTTAATCGCAAAAGGCCCTATTGAATGCTAGAATCTCAAGTCTTTAAATTCGAACCAATATTTCGGTAATCTACTGGTTTTATATCAGATTTTGACGAAGTTGTTCTTATATTGGACGACAGTAATTTCTGGAAGTTCTCCTTTTGTTCCTTTAATGGCAAATCTTAACAAATAAAGATTCAGAAGATTAGCTGGAATGCCCGATGGACCAAACTATTCGAAGCCTCTCCAGCTGAGAATGTAAGGAACACGCTGCGCTGGAAAGACTAAGTCACAAGCAACATGTAATACGAGGAAAAGCGTGACGATTTAATTGGGATAATTCTACTTCAGAAGAACTGGTTTACGTTGAAATATTTTCATTGTCCGTATTAATGAGGAAAATTTTACAGCAAATGGAGTCAGTGAGTAAAAAACAAAAACTATGTAGCTTAGGTTGCCAATTTTGAAAAATAGTTAGTATTCAAGTTTGTTTATGTTCTCTAAAAGTGTCTCTAAATTCTTAAAAGTATCGCAAAGTATTGCCATGCCATATTTTTTAAAGCTGCAATCAAAACAGTAACAAAACCATAATCTTTAAATATGGTTGCTAATCAAAGAAGTGGTTTAGAATACCTTTCCATTTGGGATTTTTTCACTGGAGTTGCCATTTCTCTATTAAAATAACAAGTGAAAAATATTGAAAAAGCTTTAGTGAACAAAAAATGATTTGCTATTGTTGCCACATTTCACCATAAAGTTAGTATTAAAGCATGTTTGCCTACTCGCCTTTAAAATTTTACTATTAGGATACCAAATAAAAATATTTTAACGTAATTAAAGTTTCTTAATGCATAGGGTTGCCATATTTTTAACATGTATATTAAAATAAATAAATAAATAAGTCGCAAAAATTTTAAATATCTGATTGTTGTTTGTAAAGAAATTTACAGAAAATTTTTCTTTCTAACATAATTGCCATATCCCTAAAAATAAATAAAATTTTTATGCTTATAAAAGTAATAAAAATACATTTAAGACTTACATGTATATGTATTACTCGCGCACTTGAGCATGTAGATATTAATTTGCTGAACTCAGCCATTAATTCAATTTTTTACCGTTATGAGCAAATCATAAAAGCCCAGCTGTGACAGCAGGAGAACACAAACATGCAGGAAATCTGTAATAAAAAGTGGAACATGAGGCATGATCGCATAAATTTACTCATAATTTTCTACGTGTGTGTGTACACATGTCAATTTATATATATGTACATACATATATGTAGGTATATATTGCTCCATGTTAGCTGCGTGCTTTTGTACCCATTGAATAGCCCATTTGAAAATTGTTTGCCTAATAACTATTTTAAATAGAATTTAGTGCCTTAATTGTGGAAAAATGCAAGCGGACCCCCTGTGGAGTTTCCAGCAGAGCTAGCCCATTAGTAGTGAAAGCGAAATTAAAATAGCGGAAAAGGGAGGATGGAGAAAAAAAACTAGTAGTAAATAGCACACGGCGCTTTGAAAATGAATTGAAAACACAAAAACTGAAAAATTACCACAAAGTCTATTAAGTGCGTTGACAGGAGGCAAGGCGGGGTAGCCAGGATATGTCGAACTGTTCACACTTGTGTGTGTATTTGTGTGGATAAGCCTGTGTACTTATATGAAATAATTTTAGTGAGCGTATGTGCCATGCAGCACATATTAGGGGATATATGTATGTGCGCATATGTATATCCTTCTAAAAGTACCCTCAGCTACGAACTTCAAAGGATTTCGGCGGAAAAAAGCTCAGCTGCCACAATTCAGTGATGCTTATTGCGGAAGTTAAGAAATTTATATTGGTCGTAGCCATAGTGTTATGTAAGCGTGGTTTATTTGGAATACAAAAGATTGTAAACGAACACTCACTAACTCATATGTGTACATATGTATGTATATAGTATTATACTTGTATTATATGTTAATAGGCACAAATTGAGGTACTTTAAAGCTTTTTCCTTTTTTAATATAGAATGCTTGGTTTTCCAGCTTACGATTACTTGCTTAACTTAAATATCACCGGTTAACAAAATTTTACCTTTTTTGTCCCTTGGGACCTTTTGTCTTGTATATACGTCACTCACACCATCCAAGTTTGCTCGAAAGAAATTTAGATGAGAGTCCAGCATATGTATTTTTAAGAAATAAAGCTTTATATGACGTTATAAGTTCATTTAATACGTTTTTGTAATTTTCTGAATAATGGTTTCCTAAAAGTTTTTGAACAACGTTCACAAAACAGCGAGTTTTTCCGGATCGTTCAGTTTTTCTTAAAAGCTCAAAGCTCTTAGTCGTTATCAGTTACTGTATTTGTGGACCTGCAAACATTCCCTCTTTAATTTTGGCCTCGCTGAGTTTGATGAATTTCTCTTTCAGATATCAAATCCAGTAGAATACACATTTTCTATTCGATTTGGAGGCTTTGCCACGATATATGATGGGTCTGTTGGCTGAGAACAAGTTTGGATACTGGGTAGGGTGTTTGAACTTGGTTGTAATGCTTTTTGTTTGATTAAAACAATTATAACAATCACTAACATGACCCTTTGCTTCGGTCCAAATCATTGTTATAGCAAATGACATATGTTTGTGTTCTTGTTTATCCCAACCTAATAGCAGTCGTCACACACGTTACCCAATTTTTATGGGGAACCCAGGATTTATCTTGATTCCTCACAAGACATCCTAAATAGTCTAAATAGCACTGTTGAATTAATAACTGGAAATTACCACGCTGCGATTTAAAAATTAATTCCCCACATACATAAGCAAACCTATCGGGGTCGTTAAAGAACTTTCGTGACATGTTAACGTTAATAATTGTGACTTTTCTCTCCATTCCCTCTCTAAGCCTAATGCGACTTCACTTTTTTAGCTTTGGACGTGATTGAAACCAAATTGTTATATATTGTTAATGAGGTTCCACCAAGATAAAAAAAATCATCACAAAGTTGGTGTGAGAAAAACAGTGAAATAATCAATTTATTGAAGGAAACTTTTGTTGAGCCCATTATTACGCGTGGACTTGCGGCGTGGCCTCCAAAATCTTGTGATTCGAGACCGCTTTCGCACAGGGGGGTGCGGGTAGCATACCTTTAAATGCTCTATATGCTTAATAATAAACTCAAACTGTAATTATAATTGCTAGATTAGTAATTGTAATTACTTAGTTATACCTAGTAATGGTAACTCTAATTACCTTACGCTTAGAGGTACTATTGCCTACAAAAGCTCTATATGCTTAATTGCCTAGTGCCGTAATTATTATTACTTAGTAAAAGTAATAGTAATGATGATAGTAATGGTAACTACTTAGTAATGTTTAGTAATGGTAATTTTAATTACTTTACACTAAGAGGTAGCATTACCTTCAAAAGCTCTATATGCTTAATTGCTTAGTACTGTAATTATAGTAAATATAGTAATAGTAATATTATGATGGTAGTAATTGTAATTACTTAGTAATACTTAGTAATGCTAATTCTAATTACATTGGAAGGGTAATCGTAATGTTTACCGCTTAATATTACCCAGTAATGGTATCTTTATTGTAATTACTTTAATTAGTAAATAATATAAATGGATTACGCTAGCTCTTCGTTCAAGTGCTCTTGTCTACTATGGAATTTTGATATAATCCACAGTTAGACCTCTGTGTAATTTTAAGTAAGCTCAACCTTTTATTCACCATGTTGCATAGGCTAGACCAATTTATACTGAAAATTATTGTAAGCTTCTGTATGTAAACATATATTAGGATTCACTAATCAAATATGTATACTTTAGTATTTTTTGAAGCTCATTTTGATTCGATATTTCTCAGCCTCTCATAATATTTGAATTTAAACATTTATAACAGCTCTAAAGAGAAATGTCTCGGAATTAGTCTGACTTTCGCTTTGTAAATTAGTTATTTATGCCGACAACACTTTGCCATCCACTACTGGGTTCTAACTACAAGCACATATAAACTATTGTGCTCTCAAAATTTTACACAAATAGGAGCATTTATTTCTAATATTGTGGTCTTATTGCACTTTCTACATGCAACATATGTAATCTAATCATAACATCGATGGTTCTGATTTACTAAGCAATTATTATTTATCACTTCATACAAGCTCATAAAATAGTATTACTCACACAATTGAAAATTTAATATTACTGAATATTATTATTTTAATAATGGCAAATTTTTGTTGTGCAAATTTATGTTTCCAAATGAATCATATTGAGAAGCATAGTCTAATATTATTACGCTTAAATAGCACTATTCTCAGTCATATAATAATTTTAATATAAACGTATTTACTCTTATATATGTACATATACTTTTGCATTACCATTATAACAAAAACAAATGCTTAATTACAGAAAATTAATGCTATACAATTTATTAGTAACTGTGATTTAATAATTTATTTCAGAAATATTTCCCTAATTACATAACTCTCATCGTATTTATTCATCAAAATAATGTTATAACTCAAAAATTATAAAAGTATACATTTTCTGTTTAGGTGAACCCTAACAGAAAGATATACAAATACAGTGTTCTAGGAAAAAAGGTTTATGTCATACTGTTTGATGCAGTGTAAAGCATACAAATATACTTAGTTATTTGCGTACACTTCAAAGAAAGTTTAAGTGTTTTCAGTTATGACATTATTTCAGTAAACCAGCGATGCGGCTTCTGCAAGTACTCAGAAAATATATAGATATGTATGAGTATATATAATAGTTGTTTACCTACAGTGTCGGACAAAACATATTGCACTCATACACCTATGAATTACCTTATCATCCCCTATTCTCACAATTATTATTTTAAATATAAACAAATCCCTTAGATTTAAAAAATAGCTATTTAATAATAATAACGATTACTCTCCTCCCGCCGAACTGACGCGTGGGGCGCAATCCGCATATGTGCAGAATTAACCGAGTCATAAAAGGAAAGAGAGTTTTTTAAATGTTGAGATCTAAAACTGCTCAGCTACAGTAACAAAAATTTGAACTGCTATGATTTATAGTTACGATAAAATTAATTTTTAAATTTTTACTTATAAAATTTAAAATTTTACAATAAAATCTTTTTAATTTTGAAAAGTGAGTCAGATAAGTCAAATGTGCTGAAATGAGAATTAAAATCATGACATATACGGCGGAATGGCTCGTTTAGTTCAAAATTTGATCTACAGAATTTTAACAGTAGAGGTCTAAACTTCTTCGAAAAGCGAACTGGGATATTAAATTTAATTTCAGACAGGAGAAAAGAACTGCAAACTGTTCCTTAGAAGATTTTCACTAAGAATAATATGCCAATCTGTTTCCTACGACTAGAGAGTGTAGATAGATTTATAAGTTTTAAAAAACTAGTGTATATACAAGGTGCAATTCAAAAGTTTCAGGATTTTTATTAAAAAAACGAATATTATTTGTCTTTTTTGAAAAATTTATTGGTCGCCTTCAAAATAGTCCCCTTCCGCCTGAGTACAACGTTTTGAACGTTCAAGAAGTTTATCGAATGACTTTTTAGGTCATTTGTCGGTATAGCGTTGAGGATGGCGGTCGTCGCCTTTTGGATGGCATCAACGTCAGCATAGCGTTTTCCTTTCATGGCCAAATGTAGTTTTCCGAACAAATAAAAATCGAAGGGTGCTATATCAGGCGAATAGGGTGAATGGTAGATGATATGAATGCGATTTTTGGTCAAATTGAATGTTGCACTCTGAGGTCTTTTTCGTGTTGTTTCAAAGTGTGCGGGACAAATCGACAAACCTTTCTGAGGCCCAAATTTTCTGTCAAAATACGATAAATCGATGCTGTGGATGTTGGTAATTCCGATTCCATATATTTAAGAGATGATTTCGGCTCTTTTTTAATGAATTCACGGACAATTTCCGTGTTTTTTTCGTTCACAACATCTTTTGGCCGGCCCGAACGTTCGTCGTCTTCCTCCCGTCCCTCTTGAAAACGTTTAAACCCCTCGTGAATACGGCTACGGGATAGACAATCATCGCCATAAACTTGTTTCATTATTTGATGGGTTTTGGTAAAAGTTTTACCAAGTTTAAGACAAAACTTAATGTTGGCTCTTTGTTCGATGCTCATTTTCCGACCGACACTACAAATGTAATGTCACATGTAGCGCGATATCTCAGCTGTTGTAAAAGTCAGCTGTTATATAAATTTTATACGACAACACTGAAGAATACACAATTGAGGGCTAACAATTTCAGACAGATGGCGCTACTATATGCCACGTTGTTTAAAAAGTCCTTGAACTTTTGAATTGTACCTTGTAGGTCTAACCAAAGTTGTAAAAAGTGTTTTAGTAATATACGGATCTTTAAATTTTTTAGACCAACTTTTAACAAAACTGAGGACAGGTTTTGCTTTCAAGACTATGGTATCAATATGAAGACTAAAATTAAGCTTAGGGTCCATATTAACTCCGAAATCAACATAGTTAAAAACTTGCTCCAGAATATGGTGTTTTATTACATAAGAAGAGGGGTGCACAGATCTACGGGAAAAACACATCGTCTTACATTTATTGAGATTCAATGGAAAATCATTTCTATCACACCATGCAACCAAATTGTTTAAGTCTGTTCGCAACAGACATTTTGCATCAGTTGAAGTGTAAGATTTAAAAAGCTTTACGTCGCCAGCGTAAATTTTTGAGAATTCTATTACAGAAGAGATATTGTTAATAAACAACAAGAATAGAATCGGGCCAAGATGACTACCTTGCGGAACACCTGAAGAGACCTTAATTTTATCTGAAAGAATATCCTAAAATACACTCGTTGTGTTCTATTATAAAGATAAGAAGTTTATGTTGGAGAGTCGAGTGATTTACTTTATCGAAAGTTTTGCTAAAGTCCTGTGTATATAACATCCGTATGCTCCCTAAATCCCAATGGTACCTGGTTTACAAATTCAAGCAAGTTTGTTTGAGTCGATTTCCCTTTACGAAATCCATTAACGAAATCATAAAACGATTTTGGAGAACATACAAAAATCTTAGAAATTATTTGACTCCATGCAATTGTATATAAAAAAAATTAAACATATGCAATATTCAGTGCAACAAGACATATTGGAATAATGATTGTTATTTAATATTGTATAGCATAACCGTTAGTTTTAATTACTTCACTATCATTTATTTGGTATAGAAGCTTTAATATTGTTAATAACTTTCTGAAGGCATTCTTAACCAGGCTTGTTTTGCAGCTTCGAATAATTTTTTTGTCTCCATTAATTCCACTATTTTGCCACTAGTTTCAAGGTGTGTGGTGGGTCGTTGTCGTGTTAAAACCACCACGAAAGTGGCATATTCCATGTGAGGAAGCATCACATTATAAAGGATATTATTGTCTATGAATCGATCCACAATGCCTTTGATTCGATGAAGAGCTTAAACACCAAGCCCGAAAAAACATCACCATATCATAATGTCACCCTCCAATGTATTTAACCGTACCTTTACAATATTGGGTATCTAACCGCTTATTTTAGTCAGCGAACTCCACTTATCCCGTCAGAGTATTTCAAATTAAATTTCAATTCTTCAAAGAAAACTATTGTTTTCTATCGAAAAAACGATGTTGATTTATTATGTCGTTGTTCAAATTGCAAAATCGTCATAAAATAATGGAATTTTCGTCACCTGTCGTGATAAACTGCGACCAGGCTAATATGTTTTGTTGTGGTAAATATTGGGTACCTGTAATTTCTTTCGTATAATATGTAAAGTATTAAAAAATTGTAAGCGTTTGTATTATTTCAGTACATAAACATTTTATCTTTATATTTAAGTTCATTTTTTTATATCCAAGATTGTAATTTCGAGTATACGAGATATTTCTAGCGCTCATAGTCCAATCTGTTTTGTCCGACACTGTATATGAATTATATACGTATTTTCATAAATTAGACATTTGCGAGTCGATATATTATGTTCAATATACATTTCCCAAATGTCTTATGCTCTAACAATTATTTAATTCCACTCACAAAAGAGCTTTCAACTACACAAGCAACTGAAAGCATAATACGCAAAGTAATGTTGGTAATTACATTCAGTAATATAAATATTAATAACAAACAAGTAAAGAAGCGTAAAGTTCGAGTGTAACCAAACATTTTATACTCTCGTAATTTGCAAGGATCAAAACCAGAGAAATAACTTCATGTGTTAAGCAAATTTAATACTTAACAAGAAAAAACGTTAACTTCGGTTGGAACGCAGATATAATACCCTTCACGAATACAAAAGATTCCTTACGAGAACTTGATTTCAATTTTGATCCGCCAGTTTGTATGGCAGCTATATGCTATAGTGAATTGATCTGAACAATTTTTACAGAGCTTGCGCCATTGCATTAGGGTACCTACAGAGTGGACGCTAGAAGCCCAGCCGAGCGTAAATTCGCGTAATGCGTAAATGAGCAAATGCGCTCGGCAGGCCTTTGAAATTTCTTAAAAATGTCTCCTCAGATGAAAAAGTTTTCCATACAAGCACTTGATGCCGATCATTCAGTTTCTGCAACTATATGCTCTAGCAATTTCTTCGGATCCTTGGTATATCGACACATATATGGAGGTACAGTTTAATTTGAGCTGAAATTTCGTCATACGGTCATACTTTTTGCGGAGTAGAGCAGAAAATTTTCTATAAGTCTAAGAGCTTTGCAATTTAAAATTCTTTTTTCATTGAGTTATAAATATAAATATAAAAATCGTAAATAATTCAATTCACAAAACGAAGTATGTTTTCAAGTAGTTGAAAGTGAGATATTAATTTTTATATCTGATAATAGAAAAAAAGATAAGTGTGGCACTCGGGGATTTATTTATTTTTTATGCGGTATTTTTTTTTCTTTGATATTAATTCAAGTTACACTTTTTGAGCGTGGTTACCGATAAGTACACAAACTTTTTTTAATATATTAAATAAATGAGCAGTTGATATTGTTTAAAATATTTTTATTATCTTACAATACATGTAGGATTTTCAGGAACTTTATCATTGAAACTATAGGTTTCAGGTAACTGAAATAAGAAACATAAGTTTGAGACTTGATATCCTCTAAGTTTTTGGAAAATATCGCGTCAATGATGATCCCATATTTTGTTGTGGATTCTTGTGGGTCTTTATTTATTTTCAAATTAAACTTTTCCGAAAGAAAAGTTATCAACTCCTCTGATATTTTATGAGCGAAGTTGATGTTGAAATCGTCAGCCAAGAAACGTGGAAATTTATCGTCATTGATTATCCGATTGAAATAGTTAATTTTAATTGTTCAATTCAAACGAGAAACTCTTCCAAAAGGTGGGGTAGCTATTTACCAAAATAATAACAATCTTACTAATATTACGACTCCGAATATTGAATAATTTATTTGTTGTTATTTAAATTTTTTTTAATTCTATATTTTATATATATTTGCCATTAAAAAATTGTAATTTTAAGTTATTTTTGAATCACCCTGCACTTCAATTCATTTGTTCCGCTTGAGACATGCGAATATATGCATAAAATTATGCAAGCATTTTGCTCATATTATGTGATCGTGTTAGGTTTATTTCCGTTAGCGAATTTCTTGATTAGGTCGCCGCGCTCAAAGCCCGCGGTAGAAGCTATGCAATAGCTTAAAAATAAAAAACCGTTAGGCGGAGGACCTTCCCGTTACAATTAAGAGCTCATACTTAAAGAGCCTTTCTAAGAGTTGTCATCTATCAACCAATTTTTTAGAGTTGGAAGCGAAACGAAAACTTTAGTTTTTTTTACCCACCCTACTATACGGATTTCCGATTACTCGGTTTCGAATTCAGAGTCAGAAGAATTACGATCGATCGTCAGCCAAAATTAGCCGTAAGTACTTATTTTACGTTTGTCGAAAGAACGATGTATAACGTAATATTTCGACAAACTTAGACGTGGTTGGTGACCAATGTTTTTTCTTTCTTTTTATTAATTGTCTCAATGTTTCGAATGTAAAAGTAGGCTTCACCAGTTTAGAAATAATTTTGTGGATGCTTATTTTTATGAAATCTCATTTATAATTCGATGATATACACCTAATAATAACCGTGTTGGATCCGCTTCTCAGCTAGCTATATTCGAGCTCACTACAATGAAATACAATACAAGAGAGCGTTTGAATACCGCAATTAAGTTAAATAGTGCTTTTTATTCTATTCTATTTGATTATGCGACTTGTTTGTTCGATTCGCCAATTTCAAAGTACTGGAGCTTTAAAAAGAATCGCTCTTGTTTGGGACAAAAGATGAATTTGCCAACAAATTAGCTAATATTCATCTGAAGAGAACTAAAAACCTCGTTTAAGTACAAACATTATTTCGCAATTTTCATTTCCATTACTTGAATATCAAAAAATGATTGAAAATACAATTTCAATATAAAGAAAGAGCTCAGCAAGCTTTTTATCAATTCTTTTTTCCAATTCAAATTCTCATCATTCGCAGCAACGCTCCAACTCATTCAACTTCATTTAACACTTAAACACTCTCAACCCGACATTTTTATGACAAATTAAAAAGCTTTTTGTCGTTTGCGCAATCCTTTATTATTATTTTCACAGAAATATCCTTTTTTACTTTACGAGTTTAAGTGTAGTTCCATGCGTTGGTTCCGGCGTTTGTATGCACGAGTATGTCCGTTGCAAATGAGCTGTTCATGATGGTCACATATGAGCTTAATGTTTTGTCCAACAGTCACTTCGGACATGCAGACTTCGTGCGCGTAGTCGTTAATTCACTATCAGCGGTGATGGCCGAGAGGAGGGTTGAATCATGGCTGATGGGTGTGTAAAATGCAGAGTTTATGCGTGTGAGTTGCATGCAGCAAATTATCATAAAATATAGATATATATACCATATATACTATATATGAAAATATAGATATATGTATTGTATTGTAGTATATACTTGTAGAGAATGTGCGCTTGGCGCATCCTTTCTATGCGCGACTGCTGTGAAATTGGCTTATGCGTGTGTGGCAGAATAAATTACTATCCCGTTTGGTATTACAACATCCTTGCAACATATGCACTTAATTAATATACATATAATAGATATGTAATATGAATAAGTGAGTGATACACTGGGTGATTTGTATTATTTTTAATTTCTTAAAAGGAATCGTAGTTTTTTCCAATGCAAACCGATACTAATTTTTTAAAGATGGGTTAGGAAAAAAAGGAAGGATAATATGCTTTAATGACATAAAAGGTTACTAACGCCGGATGATGGCAGTGGCACAAATAGTAGAGGCATACAGCGTCGGCGCGGTAAGCTTTGACTAATACCGCTCTTTTAGTTTAGGATATAGGTTACGGTCATCGAGAAGTTTTATTTCGATTTCACTTTTATCTTTAGGTAACCGAAAACTTAAAGAAATGCTTAAAAAAATTTAGGACTAGAACCTAGGCAAATTGTTTCAAAGGTTCAAAAGTATTTTCACCGATTAAAAATTCTGGAAAAAGCTCAAGGTTATTGTACGTATTTAAAAAATGTCTCTGTTTCTCGCTTCTAATACCACTAATGCTTCAGTTAGTGGCCGACGTTCCGCCCTTTCGTTCTTACCGCCGGTCTAAAATGAAATTTGTCAAAAGTTATGCACGTAGTGGCAATGTAGAAATCAGTTATTCTCTTTTGTTTTCATTTGGGCAATGTTGCCGTTGCCCAATGCTCAATGGTATATGGTTTGATAATATAAGAGAAGAAAACTCAAATCCAACTATTTAAAATAGTCTATCTATTTATAAATAATTGTATTCGATTATGATTTTGAGTTAGTTTAAGAATGTTATAATATATTTAAGTTTATTTTTTAATTACTACAAAATATCGAGACTGGTGACTCTGTGTTGTCAGATAGCAATCAAGCTGTGTGAAACTTCGAAGCTCTGCTAAAAAAAGCTTTTATAGAAAGCTGATAAGCTCATTGTAGGTGTCCTGGCATTTAGAGAAAATATTCTACATATATGTAGTATATTATATTATCAAATACATCTTAAGATGGACAAGAGGACGGTCAATGTTCATAGCCATCAGCAAGTATTTTGTAAAGTTGAATCCCGAGTCATACCTATATTTCCCTAGACGAGATCATTAAGAATTTTCATATTAATCATATAATTATATACAAATGCTTGTGCATTTTCTTAAGCATCCACCAGCGATTCCAACTTCTTGTCATGTCCAATGACTAACTAATCTCTAAGTTTGCTGCAACGACCCTTCGAGCGTTGAGCTGATGCGATTATACAGCTGCTGTAGCCACGCTTCCGGCTTTTCGTGCGCTCCATGCAGGAAATGCATTAAATCCGAAAGGAATGCGATTTAGAAACGCAATAATTTACACACAGAAAATCATAAATATTCCGCCACCGAACAGACAGACATTGACACGAAGGGGAATATATATGCACTCGAGAAAACTATGCATAAAGTGAGAGTAAATGGTGGTGGTACGCTTAGTGCGTAAGTAGTAGGGTAATGCGTAATTATCATTTTATGCTAGCGAATTTATGAATTACGAAAAGCGACATGCAATTAATACGTAAGGGGCGCCAGCGTATACTAACAACAATGCTGAAGTAAAGAAGATTAGAAAGAAAAACTAGTTCGGTGTGCGCGAGAGCAGGGAGTCGAAGAAAGTAAAATGAAAATGCAAAAGTGCGCGCGGCGTTAATCCTAATGGTATTGATAGCGCCTGCTAGCGTGGCGGTAAGACAACAGCAAAGAGGGTAACGCTAGCTGCTAGCTACATACATACAATTATGTATACTTAGTTTCTGCAGCCCTAAACCGGATAATGCCCGAACAAGCTAAATTACTCTGCATGCCATATGTCCACTTCCATTAGCGGCGCTCGTCGAAGATAAAGAGAAAAATAATAACAACAACAATTATGCACATTTATGCGGATTATAGAATATGTAAGCGTACGCTTTTGATAGCCAAACAGTCAAAGTCAGACAAGCGTCGCTTACAAATGACCACAAATGCTAGCGAGTGCTGAGCTTGTAAATCAAGTGAAAATTATGTGCATACAATTTACAACAACTATAATTATGAAAGAGTCACGAAGGGGCCACACCACCAACTGCAGGATAAAACGCATTCCTTAAATCGCATACACTGGTGTCGTGCACCCGCTCACATAAGCGATCGCGCTCACGCTCGTTAGCTGCGTCTAAGCGATATTGAATTGAAATTTACCAAAAACCATAAATACATATATATTATATTATATATCAAAGAAACTCGTTTGAAAGTCAACTTTGCTGCACGCTCGTATATTAGATAGCATACGCGTATACACACATGTACACGTGTGGCATGTCGCAAGGGTGCTTATCGAGCTCGACTCTAAACTTTTGCGTAAGTATATGCTATAATACTTAGTAATTTTTGCACACACGCGCTGCTGCCACCTGATGTCCAATGTTGTTCGCACTGCACATGACACATTCGCTGCGCTCGTCGTTACATGTGTTGCACGCATAGCACTGATGACGCGACACGTGCCCCAAACTGGAGCTATCAACGGTAGCGCGCGTTGTGAATGTTAGATTTTGCGTTGCTACTCATATTTTATGTCATTTAAATATTCATGTTGCAAGTGTACTTTTAACGTCGGTGTTCTAACTGAAAGGTTAGACTGTGCCGGGTTCTTCTATCTCAAGAGCCATATTTCATAATATTAAATGTTTATGTTGAACGAAAAAGATATTCTATTTATGGTTTTTGTTTTTCTTTGGAAGGTGGCTGTAAATTTCACCATGTCACGTGATTACTAAAAAATTATATCGCGTATTTTGTTGCTGTTGAAATAACGGGAAATTGTAATAAAACTGGAATAATATAAGAATTTTACATCTTGTATCAAAGATATTGGACTATTTTATCCTCCAAACCATTCTTCTAACACGTGTTTTTGATAAACAGCGCATTACTCAGGTTCTACTCTCGGCTATTTTTTGTGTCGCTGCGTCTCATGTCACCGTGAAAAAGTGAGAACAAACCCTATAATCTTAAAGTTCTATTTCGTCTGAAACCATATGCTGAGTTAATATTAACTGTTATCTAAGTTAAGGGCTTTGGATTAAGCTGTATCCATATGTTCTATATTTTTTTATAAAAAACCAACTATTGTTAGAAACAGCACTGGAACTCTAAAGTCGATTTCAATCATTATAATTCCGTCATGTGGATATACACATAGATCTCTTTAAGATTTGCTGTAATAGGAAATTAGCCGCCACCACTATATAATCTCTTGATAGCCGGCTCTGCTTAACTGAAACGGATTCGGTGCTTTATCTGACCAAGTACTGTTAAGTCAGCATAATTACTCAAATCTAGTTAAAGAATTTAGAGAATCTTCTATACTACTATGACAACAACATACAAATACATTTATTTTTTAAGCTTCGATCAGAATTCCAGTAAGTTATCTCGCTTTCAGCTAAAATATATTTAAAGTTATTTTAGAATTGATGCAATGGCATTCGAGATACAAAAATTTGCAGAAAAAAGCGAAGAATTGACAAATCTTGCGCTGTCTCACGTCAGTCGGCTTTAATTAACTGCAACGAATCCAGGGTTTTATACGGACAAGAAGCTTAAGGGTTTTTGAAAATTGCTGCCAAATGAATCAAGATGTATATCAATATATTGCAATCTTTAATAAGCACTTAATACTAAGGTAATTGAGGAAGTATATGTTGTGACTCGTTCTAAGTAACAGCAAGCTTATCATCAAGCTTATTTCAATATCTTTATACACTCGTAACATGTTGCAACAGAATATAATAGGTTTGTTCACCTAACGATAGTTTGTAACCCCTAAAACTAATCGAAATAGATATATGGTTATATATATATATATGTCGTCCGTCTGTTCGTCCAGCCGTACAAACGATTACTTGAGTAAAAATTAAGATATCGAGTTGAAAATTGGTATACATGATCCTGAGCAGGATGTTGATATTGCAGTTGTGCGGAATCTGACCATTGCTTCGTTCACTCCATTTTGTTAACAGAAAACTTATAAAGTGTCATAACTTAGCTCCAAATTCTTTCGATACTTCCTCGTATAGTTTGAAAATAGATGAAATCGGGCACCAACCACGCCCACCTCCCACAATCTGGCAATCTGGTAGGCAATCTGGTAGGCACCATAAAGAAAGTCAGATCGGATATAATTTTCTGGAAATAATATGTGGTGATGCCCGAAATGGATAACATCGGTTCAATACTTACCCTACGCGAACCTCCGATTAAATATTTATCTTGTGAGATATCATAAAGAAACAGCGTCGCTCGCTAATAACAGTGTGTCTAAAATGTATAAAATCAGACCAATAATAACCCTAGCCCCATATACCTAGTATACGAATTTCTAACTTCCGATTAAACTTACACCGTCAATATAATATAATATAAGCATAAACCATTGATTCAACATATCTCTAGAGAAAATAACAAACAGGCGTTAAATCGCATGACCTTGTCGGTCATTTTATTGGTCCATTTTTCGAAATAGTCGCCAAACTTTGCACGGAATGTGTCCATGTTTAGACGTGAAGCATGAGGCGGCGCACCGTCCTGTTGGAAATAGAGATCGTCCGCGTCGATTTCTTCAAATTCCGGGAAAAAAGTCGGTCGACGTTGTGTTATAACGCTTGCTATAGATGGTAACGGCATTGCTTGCTTAACTTCGAAAGAAATAATGCCCGATGATGCCGCCATACCACTCTGCACCAAACGGTAAATTTTTGGGGTGCAATTGCCTTTTCTGAACCACACGAGGATTTGACTTACTCTAATAGCGATAATTTTATTTGTTGACGAAGCCATTAAGCTAGAAATGGGAGGATGCACAAGAGTTTGGAAGACGTCGCTTTGTTGATGGAATTTGGACAAAGAACGCTGCCTTATAATACGACAAAATGTTTAGGAAACTTTTTTTTAAATATTTTCGAGCTTTGTACGATCGAGAACTGATTACTCGCCACCAAAGTTGTTTTTATAGATAAAGTCATAGAGCATCGTGGGAAGGTTTGTATAACTGGCTTCCAATATGTGCACTTTTGTTTTGAATAGCCGTTCGCCATCTTCTACAAAAACTTACATGCACCCAAATTGTAGGTCAATAGTTCATTACATAACTCTCGGTGGACGAACAAAAACCAAAAACAATTTCGCTATCAAATCCCTACATATTTGTACAATAATTGCAATCGCTTTCAGGGCTCATAAATTTTCCACAATACTACAGCTGATGGAGCGCTGCATTTTAACGATACGCAGAGTTTACGGTGTACTGATTCTTATCCTTTGGTCCTTGCAAGAACGCCAACCCAACAAAAAGCGCGCATAGTTTTAAATAAATTTTACCAAATCGCAAAATCTAAGATGTTTTTGCTAGCAAGCTGTCCTACGAGTATCTGTAGCTGTCCAAAGAGCAGCTGAATCAAATACAACAAACAGCAACAACAATGCCGGTCATCCAATGAGTCCTATATGCGATGCTGTTGCAACATAGCTGTATATCTCTCACACAATCAGCGACTAGCATGTTGAAAGAGTAGCAACATGCAACGGGTTTGTCGCAGATTTATCAAATTGTTGCACGAAGACAGAAGCGACAAGCAACAACCAGCGCAACGCAGTGGTGGTAAAAGCTAGAGAACAACGCTGGCAGCAAAGACAACAACACTTGTTTGCAGCCAAAGAATCAGTGAATTGCTTTGGAAGCCTCATGGTCCACTAGAATAGCCAAACACAGCAAGAGGAGAGAGGGGGATTTGCAGGGCAAAAGACATGGGTGCCGTCATAGCTGAGCAAGGCGATTAGGTGCTCGGGCTACTCGCCAAGGGTACTCATATCAAAAGTGGCATTGCTAAAAGAGGAGGCATACTTCTGGTGGCAACATTGGTTTGTTGCAACATTGACAGCTACCAGCATGTATGTACGTTCATATGCAAATCGGCATTACTTGTCCGATTGAAATATGCGATTCATTTTATGGACGCGAGGAGTGCGCTGAGTGAGTGAGGTGAGTGAAGAAATCAGGTCTTTGAGCATGAAAAACGATGAGGTAACACAGTCAAGCAATGGCAATAACAATAACAAGCAGTGAATTGAGCAGATCTTGTCGCTTGAATGCGCTGCATGAGAAGCTTCTAGCAAATGCCAATCGTTTTGGGGCTAGAAACAATGAAGGCCACCAAACTGAAATGCATACGAACCACAAAGCTCTTCGGCGCACAAATAGTATTGGGATTTTTTGTCCCTAAGTTGCTTTGCTTAGTTGCATTATATTTGCACAAGCAGCATTGAACCCAACGAACAGTATGGTGGGCTGTTGTTAGGTTGGAGAAGATCTTTGGGGAAACTACTTTGTCTCACCACTCAATCTGACATAATTTTGCTCTTTGTAGAGCATCAGCGAAACAAGCGAACAGTAAGCTCAACGTAAATTGTTTGACAGTGCTGCAAAAAGCTCATGGATAGATAAGCTGGTCGTCCCGAAGTCAAAAATTTTTGATAAAATATTCAAAATCAAAAATGGTGATTAGAGGACTGGTCAAGCAAAAGAGTTTCGGAACGGGCGCAGTCCACTTATGACCTAGTAAAAAGAGGTCCATTATTTTCAATTCAATTTAAGGTTTTATTTACCGTAGTTTAAATTATCCGATTTGGGTCAAACATAACACTTTTGATTTGATAACGGTTGTCATTTCGAAGGTTATTTTACAATGCAACTATCACAGAAACCCTCGGCTCTAGACTTAGCAAAAAACTGAGACACTCGATTTTCACAAGCTTTTCTTGAGGCGAATTTTTAACTATTTAAATCATTCGCCATAGACATGAAGACGTAGTAATTACTTGGGTAGAGGTGCAGACTGTAAGGTGGATACGTAAAAACTCCTGAATCAAGCTCCCTGAGCTTCTATCGAGTCTTTATCCATGTATGGTATGTGGTTTGGCGTTGCTCATATGGAGGACAATTCCTCTGTATTGGTCAAACCTGGCCGCGTCTGGACGATTGCTTCAGATGGTCCAACTGTCGACAGTATAGGTCCGAATTAAGAGATTGACTGTAGGAAAGTAGCTCCTAGGAGATGATTCTCCGCCAATCCCATTAAACGTCTAGCAAAACTTTCTTTCTTTATCGATATTTTCGACTATTGGCTTAGCAAAGCGTGGTTCATCTTTGTCATCAAAACTACCATTTTGGAATCGACAAAACAGTATCAAGGCCATAAAGACTATTTACATTTTCAGCTAGATTGATTATATTTAAGAGTTTCTATGAAGGAAATCTCTTTTAAACAATTCGTAAAGGTTTAAACATCACTAAGACAGGTTTATTAGTCAAAGCAACGGTTTTACAAATTTAACAGCTGAAGACCTAAAGTACTCTTTTTGTACTTAACAGACTTTCTGAAAAAGAGAGTTATCAGCATGAAAAATTTAACTCCATTTTCCCACAAGCCCTGTACATGACTTGTAAAAACCACACTAACGGCTTATCAGTTTTATTTAGGATTAATTATTAGTACTAAGCTAGCCCCCCGAAGACAAAATCACGAAATGGCAATGAACTTGTTTTGTGTATGCCGAACGAAAATAATTACGAGTGCGGTGGCTATGTTCCGCTATGCTATGAATGCCATTTGAAGCATTCAGGTATTCCGAAAATTGCGAATTATAGTGTTTTATTGATAAAATGGATCCAATGCTTTTGAGCTTTTTATACATATAACTTCTTGAACTCCCATTGATTAAAATAGAGGTGTATAACATTTATTGAAAGGAAATTTCGAACACAAATCGAACGAATATCGAAAGCAGTTGCCGCCTAACCAATGCTGCTTTTTCAAACTCACTCCGCCTTGTCTATTTTGCCAGCTCTAAGCAGATACTGCTCAGCTCTTGATATGAAATACTCTGAAGTTCACTGGTTTGCTAGCTTTGACTTATTGTTACACCACAACCACTTTTATCGGGGGCATTTACGTAATACTGGTGCTGCTGGTGGGACAGCAGTTGCTTGCTTCCTGCAGGCCAGCTTAAGATGCGCGCTCCTTGCGGACCATAATTTGCATATTCACGTTGGGATAAAAATCAAAACAGTGGAATTGAGGGAGACAGCGCTGTCAGCAGCTGGGAAAATACACAAACTCGGGGCGGGAGCTGATTAAACCGATAGACACACATACATACATACATATGCAGAATATAAGCGATATTTATGTATGTAGGCAGGTCATACATCAGCAGCGACAAGTTATAAATTTTAAACAGAGGTAACAGCAACACAACAACAACAACCACAAGAAGAGTGGTAGCAAATGAAGAAAAAACAAATGTTGCCTCCGCTGGGGTAGCGCTGCATAAACGCCTGCAAGCAACAGACGGCGTATGGTCTGCCCTAAGATGTGCGCTGGCGATTGCTGGAGACCGCTAGGTCGTTCGCTTGCTTGCCACAAAAAATAAAATAACAAAAATAAACGATGCCACCACGATTAAAGCAAATATGTTTTGAGAATTTCGATTGCTGACAAATTGTAAATGCCACCATCCGTGGCAACGAAATCATTGCTACCACGAGAGTGTAGAAGAAACCCATGAAAGCAATTCTAAAGCTTGCAACACGCTACAGCAGCAGCAGGGAAATTTCTTTTAAGCGCCTCTAAGGCAGCGCAGTTATTCAATATTGCTGTTGCCGCTTCACTGTTCGCTTATTTGCTTACTTTCATTTGCTGTTGTTGTTTTGGTGGTTGGCGTGCCCGGCATTGCTTATTAATTTTGTGCATAACAAATTGTCCTTAAGGATATATAAATGGAATTTTAAATTATTATCAATATTTTTGATTGCTTTTCACATCGATTGGCCGCAAACTACGAAAGTTACCGCCTCGCATACACAAGCGCACACTTTTGTGATACAATACACATAAACTTGCTAGCGTTGTAATAATAGATGCTCATCGTCCCTTCTCGTGGGCTACTTTTAATTATTTAGCGCGTAGGATTATCAATAGGCTGATAAGGCAATTGCCACCAGCCCTGCTAAACGCTGTCCAGCAATACTTTGCGCTTCACTGATTTTATTTACATACTGTTATAATTCGGCGGCGGTGTTGTCACGTTTTTAATATTCCGCCTGGCAACCAAATTTAAAATCCTCAACGGTTTTACCCAAATTTATTCAATGCCAATGTTTGTATAAATAATTGAGTACTCTGTTCGGTGAAGACAGTTTTAATATTCACTGATGATTTTGCTAACACCGTATGCTTAGCATAACAAGGTTAAAGTTGGATGGCAACAAAAGTCACCACAATTTCTTACTTAGCTCTAGATTTTGGGAAACGAAACGAGCAGTTACAAAAACCCGCGACTCAGCTGACAACAGATAATTCTGAAAGATGTCTATTTTATTTCAAATCTTTTGGTTATTTGGTGCTTCAGCTTTAGTTGATGTTGCCTATGTTGAAATTATAATCAAGCTCTCAACTTTTTAGTATATTATGTACTCATCCAACCAGCTTTTCAGTAACTTAGTCCGACGGGGAGAAAAGGACGTGTGCAAAATTTCAGATCGTTTACTCAGAAACTGAGAGACTTCTTCGCTTATATGCTGACAGACGGACATTACTAAAGCGACTCAGCACGTCCTGCTGATTATTTATGTATATATTTTTAGGGTCTCCGACGTTTCCTACTGGGTGTTACAAACTTCTTGTCAGATTAATAAATTTGTCAATATTAAACCGCCATCGAAGTTGTTATTATACTGATTGCCTACTTTTGACAACCAATGTCACTTTATAAACGCATCTAAACTTTAAAAGAACATTAAATTCAATCAAATATCTGGTGTTTACGGCTCACTTTTTCTCGGGTCTTTTCCGATACCATGGCAATGTCAGTGTCTGGTATATTGTTGAGTTCACAGTCACGCTTTCTCTTCCGTAATGTTATTAAAAAAAAATTCTATAATTAAACCGATAATTCATCCTAATTCGGTTGATTTTATTTAGTTCCAATAGCGCTGCTCAAAGTTCTTTCTAGCTTGATAAGGAAACTGCATTTTAGAAATGTCAAAGTGTCGTAATCTCACAGCTGAATTAGTTTAAGTTGCTCTGATAGAGCAAAAACAAAAATAGGCACCTTATCGCTATTTATAGCTAATCGATCCAAGTTGATTTTAAGACCTCTTCTGCCTTATTTTATAGATAATAGCGAATCCGATTCTATATTTGTCGAAAAGGAGACATTCATGCGGCTTAGTATATTTTCTCATAATTAAGCCTGGTGCAAAAGACAATCACATTTCGAAGTGAAATAGGCTCAGTCCTATGCCGGAGGTTATGCTATTATCAAACATCCTGAAAATTTCGTCACATTTTATAGAAAAACCAAATTTTTGGCAAGTAGTTTCAATACCATTAGTGTACTACACCTTAAGTTTTACTGCAGACATGCCTCGGCGATTGCTTCTTCTACGTTTGGGAAAAGTTTCTGAAAAGTTAGTTTTAACCAGAAAGCATGTATGTGTATTATAATCTATGGACGATATCTGTTAAAAATGAGCTTTTCAGAACTGACGGCTTGACTGGACAGTCGGACACAAATTTCTACGGAATCTTGCTAACAATGCTTTTACCGCCCATAAATCAGGTTTCTTGGATAAAGGACATTTGAGGATCTCAAAAATTCGTTACTCATCAAGGGCTCGAATATGCCGGACATTATGAAATTCAATGTTGTGACTCAAATAATTTTTGTGGCTTTAGCGAATGGGTTTAGCAGTCCTTTAATATTCACCTAAAAGTAATGAAATGGAATTTGACAATCCATTGTATTACAACGAGGTAACAAGTTGCCATAAATCGACTTGATTGCATAAATCATTTCACCCTCCTCTTTCAATCCGCATCAATTTAACAACTTCAGAAATATAACTCACCCTTTGAAATATCGTTTTCCAATTATTTATAGCAGCAAACTAATCGCAGGACATTCAATTACTAAATGAACAAATATCCGAGTTTTAGTAGTTTTTGCTTTTGTTGCTTTTGGTGTTTTCGTATTGTTGTTTTTGTGTTTTTGCTTTTTATTTGTGAACAGCTTTTCAATTTGCTGCAACGCCTTTTGCATGCTTGCCAATAAATGCTGGGATGAAAGTATGAGTGTGTAGATGTAACTGCTTTTGTATGTTTATATGTACATATATGTGTGTGTGTGGTTTGCTAGAAATGCTGAGCGCCCTACAAGCCCGCTTCCTAGACCAATTTAAACTTCACACACGAAATCGCCTCAGCAAAAATTTTCTTTTATTTCTACTTTCCGTCTTCCTTTTTACACACTGCTTCGCCTGTATGTATGTATGTATATACGGTCGTAACATTCGGAAGCGTGTCCATCGATTTAACGTTGATTGATTGTATTTTGTGTGCTGACATTTCCCTCAATCGAAATGAAAAACTATTAAAACTGCATATGAGCGCTGTCACTTTTGTTGTTGGTTTGCATGTGTGTATGTATATAAATGTATGTATATGTGTATGTATGGTATGTATATTTGCGATTGAGTTCCATTGAGACTTGCCTATTTGCTTGAATGTCCTTTATTTTGAGTTTTGATTGGACGTCAACTTGGAGTCAGCGGTGTGGTGAGAGTAGAACTAATATCCTTTATATATATATGTGTGTGTGTATATTTAGAACAACAAGTAATATAAGTGTGTGTGCTTGCATTATTGGAATGCGAAAATTGCCGCACTAATAGCAATTTGTTGTAGGGAATGAAGCGCAACGACTTTACAAACACATCCCCATACACATATATGAAGTATAATCGCATTGTTTGTTTATATGTATGTAGTATAAACAAACAATTGCGCCACAAATTAATAAATCGCAATTGTACGCACTCACACACATATGTCAGCGACCGGCTCACTCAAGCAAATATGCCGACGCTCCGGCCGACCAGCGAGGTGAATAGGCGAGAAGGCATCGGAAACAATTAATCACTGAGCCACTTTCGTGTGCTGTGTCACCATCGGCGCACCGGTTCGTGTGCCGCTGTCGCCGTCCGCCGCTTGGCAGCCGGCAGCAGTGTACTGAAATGAACACCTTGTCGTTCACATTCATCTCCCAGTACTTCCGGTGTGAATGCGGTAATTGGAAAGGGTCTTACAATAAATACCCCAATTGATTTGCCAGTTACTCTTTTAAATCAACAACTCAACTTGGAAGTTTACGAATCGTTTAAGAAGTGTATATTCGATAAATCGAACTTGCTTAATGGAGCCATCGTGCGCATTCAAAAAATATCCTGTAAACGCTACCAATTGGAGTTGCTGGCATCATATTGACGAATTTATTTACAGCTATTTTAAATTCGTCGAATTTGGAGACTATAAACTGTTATACATCACTTAGACTGGTAAAATGAAAAATATCTGGATTAGCACTTTGATGAGAGTGCTTAAATACAGCGAACAGATAATTGTCGCCTAACCTAATAATTGGCATTGCTTGTAAAACCGTTTTTAATCGACCTAAAACTTAAAATAAAAAAATTTTGACCGGAAATTCGAGACTCTAAGCGCATCAAAGTTTTTGCTCAGCCATGTTGTGGTTCTTGTACTCGTAGCAGCTGTTCCCAACCAATTTTAGCCATGCAATTCTTAAACGCTGTAAATCCGGATACGTTCCAGATAGTAGTCGTTATGGGACAAATTGAAGCTTTTCGTTTCGAAAACAGAGTTTACTTAGCATATAAAAATTCATGTCTTCTTTTCAGGTGATATACTACATCTATAAAACTTTTAGTTTAGATAAAGGGATATAATAAAAACATAATAACTGCTGACTTCTCTACGGATTCTTTTTTGTTAACCAAATGAGATTCTTACAATGGTGTTATTTGATATAGCTGCGAAAAACTAGTTATCACGCCACTTTTTCTTTCCGTTTCAGAACCCACCTCACGGGAAACCCTTAATAGCTTTAACCACTAGTCGTCGTCTATGAGGTGCCGAACGCATAAGGTAACCCTAACAGGGTGCAAAGGCATTTTTTTTGCAAACTCCCATCAGCACAATGTCGCAATGCCCCATTGCACGTACCGTCCAAGCAGCTCCAAAAGTTGATAAAGGGAAAAAATTGAAATGCGCCTGCAGATGAATGAATCGCAATGGCGTTGCCCCATTTTCCAACGACAAACACATTTTACTGCCGTTTGCAGTGTGTATTTAGTACGCTCGGAATTAATGGGGAGCGCAATTAGATTTTATAATCACAGTGAATTTGCCACAGTTGTCTACCTTGGGTGCCTGCTGCAAATGCACTTATGCCATTGTCCAATGAGCGAGCGTACGAATAGCTGAGCGAATGCAAGAATGAATAATCAAATGCATGCATAAATACGCTCATCAACATAGCGCAAACGGGCTGCCGAGGACAGCCGACAAACAGCAAGCGGGTAAATGAAGCGTTGTGCCCCAACGTGTGTGTAGTTGCCACATGAAATTTATTGGCATTTAATGCTCGGCTGCTGCCGCTGAGAACTTTCACCTCGCCCAACACATCCAAAGGGTGTGCGAATGGCAGATAATAAAAACGAGTTCACATGCAACAACAAACACACACACGCACACAGAGCTATCTGTGCACACGTCGCTGCAGTGGTTCTCAAATAAATTTAGTGCAAAGCAATTGAATTGTATTGCAATGAATTGAAACGAATTGCAAAATACAAATTAGAAAGCGTTTTAGCTGCCAGTCGTTAAACTAGTCAGTTGAGGGGCGTCGGAAATTCTCGGTAGGCGAGTGATTGAAATGCATAGCAAAATAGCAAAGGAATGCAACTCACTGAGTGCTGCAGTTTAGAACTCTAGTTTTTCATTTTATGGCTTTTGAGATTTTATGCGATTTTCTCGTTTATACGAAAATGTAGAATTTAGTGGGAAAATCGTTTCAATGTAAGCAAATGCGAAACTCAGCTCGTTATATTATATGTATATATTTACGCGCTTGCAGCATGTTGCACAGAGTATGATAGTTTGCAACACTTAAAATTTTTCAAATTCGTTCAATTTGTTACAAATTTGGTACAAAATATTTTCTAATCACCGTTGTATTATAGCTTGAATATGACTGAAAACGCACTACTTCACATATGGCCTCATTGTAAACAGACCACTTCCTTTCACTTCACAAACTTTAATGAAGATATCGAAATAGAACTTAGCACAAAATATTTTTAAGTCCTCAGATACCCAAGATCCTCATACTTGGTACCTATAGCTGACTTTACACATAAAATATAAATCAATTCATGAGATTTAATATGGAAATTACGAAAGTAATAATGTGACCTGATATTGTGAAAATTGATATAATCGTCAAATACTTCCCCCCCCCATATCGATTGCAAACATTTTCGTTCTTCTGTTTAAATTTATAACATATACTCGTATATCGGTCAAAATATAAGATAAGATAAGTTTTAAGTCAAAATAAAACATTCTGCAGCTTATAGCTTTCATCCTTAAGAAAAAATGTGCGAAGACTACATACATACGTAGGTTGCCCTTTATATTTTGATATTTGGCAACCCTAGTGTTGCATTCTGGTAACATACAACTGATTCGTAAAGTTTGGCATTTTCTATGTTATATTTACTTAGAACGTTTTAACATACGAGCGCTATTTGTGTTGTTTACAGTAACTTAAAGTATTCATATCGGCCGAAAAATGGAATTAAATCGCGAATAATTTCAGTCCTTTACTTTTTACAACTTTCGACCTGGATTAACGCAGCAACAGTGCATCGATCAACTTACTTGTAATTCAATTTTTGACGATGAAGCTCTATCAAGGATCTATCACTATAGCCATTAGTTGGATCAGCATACATTCAATATTGCATAACATTTGAAAAAAATTTCACGTTGGATTCCACACAATTTGCTTACCGCTCAAAAAGGGGCTCGTGTCGATTGATCGCGTGAAATGTAAAAAAAATAAGAGAGCGGTGTTTTGAAACACGTCTATGACATTGTGACAGGTGATGAATCATCTATTATTTATGTGTATGATAATTAAATAGCCGTCGAATGGATGGGTGTTTCAAGATGAGCCGATTTCGTTCTCGTACGAAGCACTTCCAAGCAAATGGTTGCCTGTTTTTTTTAGTAAAACTGAACATGTCGAATATTTTGAAAAACAATAAAGCGATTTTCGCTGATTTTTGTTCTTTAATCTCGAAATATATAGTTACTTTGTATTGAATAAATTTTTAATAAATTCGAGGTTCGTAAAATGTAAAACATTTTATTGTTAATCTGCTTTTCAACAGAAGAGTCGCGGTTGGGTGAGTTATATCTAAAGGTGAATAGTGGAGACAGTTTGTAAAAATTACTTCTTTGGACAAACTGGAAGACCATCTTTACCAAGAGATTTCTTGTAATGAATTATTCTTTGATGCCGGAACCTAATTCAATAATATCTCAGCAGATTGGTAAACTGGGCTGCTAGAAGTAGTCTTGCTATTTAGATTAAGCGTTGTGAGCTTCTTCTTCACTAGGGAAAGTTTAAGAATGTTCTTTAAGAATTTGAAGTCATTATTGAGCGTTTATGGATGCCTGAACATTGCAGAACAGACGGAAGGATAGCAGCTGGGTGGACCCTTGCGGCTCTAACGTAGTTACAAACTTTTTTAGGACCTAAATGCATCACAAGAGAATTAGTGAGCTTTTTTTTTTAGCTTAGTAGTGTAGTATTCATTAGTTGTAGATATTCACACAGGTCAATATGCGATTAGTCCACACGTGGTAAGGCCGAAACATCTGTCCGATGCTAAATGTCGGAAATGTCCAGCAGATAAAGAAACACTTGCTCTTCTACTTTGTCTACCACTCTTATATATTTCCTAGGACCAATTATCTGATATCGAATAACCGCCTAAGAAGATTTGGGATGTACCGAAAAGTTTCGGCGATATATGAAGATTTATTCCTTGCTTGGGAACTTATGGCATCCCGAAGGACTTGATTGGAATAGCCCAATCTCCCAGTGGTGAAAGTTACATATATATAATATAAATTTTGGTGTTGCAAAGTCTATATATACACCTTCGCAGAAGGTTTTGAACTTAATTAGCTGGACTCAGCGCTCTTTTAAGTATACCAAAGGCTGTAGTTACCACTCATTCCCTGCACCAAGACCCTTTCAATTTATATCAGTACCTTTCGAGTTTTCGCTTTGGATCTCTATTGTGCAAAGTCTATTGCGAACTAGTTAGAAAAATTTGTCAGAAGCATAGTCATATTAAACTTGGAATACTTTGTTAGGATAATATTTCTGTAAATATAGTGTGGCAACGTCCGCTGCCCCCATCAATAGGGTGATTCTTAAAAGTACACCCACCACAAATACCAGCCCGTTCAGCATTTAGTCATTTCTTCCACATCAATAAACTTTACAAAATGTTGTTTATATAACAGCTAATGCTTACCACAAACTTAACTTAAGCGCTCTGCATTCAAAAATTGCGTGCTTCAAATTGCAAATGCATACTTGCCACAACAATATGAAGCAAACAAATCACTCAGGAAATAGCAAATCCTCATGGAAATCGCAGCTGATATGTATATTTCTATGAATTTATGCTTTGTAATTGAAGTATTGATACGCCAATGTCGGTTTGGGGGGCAAACTTGAGAGGCAGCCAAATCGAAAGGCAAATAAGCAATAATTGTCTTACATTTGACAACTCAACTTTGTTGCATGTCAAGTGGCAATCCAACAAGAGTGACGGCAATACAAATAGACAGCTGTAAATATTGAAATGACATCTGACTTCCACTTGTCCAAAAATGTTTGCCACAAACAGCGCGTAAGCATGCTTTGGTGGGTAAGTGCGGCTGACGCACGCGCTGCTTTGCAAACGAGCAGAAGCTGGTACTACACATTGCCAGCCACTCCTTTTTGCAATTGCAACTGCTCTAAATATAAATTTCTACTGACAGTTTTTCTTTACCACTTTTTCTTGCTACCATAGAATTCCCAGCACATACGGCAGCTCGGCGCGCGCGTGTGTGTGCGTTTGTGCGTATGGGTGCGCGCTTGAGTGCGTTTTCGTCGTTAAATTGATAGAATAAATGGGCATAAATTGAAATGGAAAAATCTAACCCCATGAGTATTCATTAGAACGCAAGAGCTTGTAGTTCTGCGCAGCACTGCCTGCCGCCCGCTGCTTACGGTCGCCTTCACCGCCATTACGCTGTTTTGGCTAATGCAAAAGCTGCCGCAGTTAGTTAGTTTGCCATTGTTGCTGTCGTTGTTGCTATTGTTGGTGCTGCCACTGCACATATGGGCAATTATTTAGTGCTTTACTCAATGCGCCTTTCACCCACTATGGCAGCGCGGCTCACATAAACTATTAAGCGCTCCCACCCACCCTGATTTTATGTGTAGCTGCGATTTGGAATTATATTGTGCGCTCTCATGGACTTTCACTACGCGCAGATGTGTGTGCAATTTCAGTTGGCACACTAATTTCCTTTTGCCCCTACCACCCGGCTGTGTGATCGATTTAAGGGTGCATAATTTTTCTGATGCGTCAGCCGTCGCTTGGCGTATTGCCTTATGAAAGTCATGCGCTCAGCTGTTCCACCAACTTCTACACTCGCCTGCACAGAATGGCCAATTCTAAGCAGAAAGTGTCTGTGTAGTGTTGCCACATGTTTGCAAATTTGAAATTTTTTCCTGTAAAAGTATTAAAATAATGTTTATGTTAAACCCGTTTTGGATGTTAGGAGCTAACTAGCGGTTAAAATTTGGGTTAACTAACGGGTAATATAAAAAACGCGCTACTACTTACCATACATATATACATAAAAATTTCGGCTTTAAAGAAAAGTGGAGAATGCTAAGTGAATAGTTTTGAGGAGCAGTCGAAGAGGTGTATAGCAGCTCCCGCGAACAAGTCTAATCGTGCTCTCTTTACTATGGGAGTTTTTAACTAAACCTTAGAGAATTACCTGCAAATGTCGTCGCGGTTAACGATTTTTCCCTCTAGTCCAAAGACTTATCCTCAAACTTATCTTTGACTTTGTAAAAACTTTTTCATTTCAGTTTTTTCTAATTGGAAAATTATTTCCTAACTCATATGGAAGAAATTTCTCTGGCTAAAATGTTATCTAAACGAAAGACTTTCCTCAAACACTGTATCGTAAGTGTTGACCATGCTAAGGATACTTCCTTTTAACCTCTCCTATCCATAACCGCTTCGACTTTTTTTGTGGTGAATAAGGATAAGACCGAATATTTTTTATGATTGGACATTCATAATCTTGATTTTATAGGAATCTTGAAAGGTATAGCAGAACATAAATCGGCTTCATACTGTTTGAGAAAGATCAGCTCACTTTGATGGACTCTTGCATGTACCTCCACATTACGAGTCCGTGTTAGTAGCTTGTAATGTTTGAAAAGGAAGCTGATAATGATGGTTTCGGGATCATATCTTAATAAGGACCAAAAACATGAAAATTGTGAGAGATTGGCAACTCTTACTTCCAACGCCAACTTCTGCCATTCTTATTCTTATCCACTTGATTGCAACTCTTAACGTTTTGACATTCCCCAAGCGTCCGCGTGAAGTTCCACAGTGGACAAACCAAACTTTTAGCCAAAGAAAATGTAATGAAACATGAAAGGGCTGACTTGGCTATAGAGCATAGACGGCCCAGGGGTATGGGTAAAAAAACAGCCAAACTTGAAGGGCGTCAAGAAATAAAGCAATGAAATGCACACAATCAAGTTGTGACTTTCAAATAACAAGCAAAAAATGTGAATAGGCCTTGGCAAACAGGCAAGCAAACATCGACACACATACAAACACACACGTGTACACTTAGATATGCGAAGAGGAGATTGAGTCGCCCATTCAAGCATGCAGACATTCAAGCGCCCATACAACCCTCGCCAACGCTAATGCTTGTGCATAACAAATGAAGTCATTTAAAAAGCGAAGGACCTTAGTGGCAGCAGCCCACCAACTTGCCACCCCAATGGTTTGCGCACACAATACTTGTCGAAAGTAAATACGCGCTCATATGCAGATGTACATATGTATGTATGTGTCGGTGGGTAAACAGTTACATTTGGAAACAACGGTAAGGAAATTTCGCGCTTTACCACAGTGACAGCAGCAGCCTCGTCATCCCTTGCCACATGCAACATGCACATGTATGTTTTGTGTATAATGACTGAACAAAGCTCGCGTGTTGGCAATTTGTCAGCGCGCTCATTGGCGGCGCCGCAGCTGAAGGCCGCCGCCGGCATTTCGTGCAAGAAATGCAAACTCAAGCGCGCAGAGACGCTTTCGGCTTGCCACATGCGTGCATGTGTATGTGTGTGTTTGACAGCCGCATTGTTGATGTTATTATTATTATTATTATTGTGTATTATGCCACACCAATACAGACATAACATAACATAACAGCGCATAGCATATTTAGTTTATGTTTTTGTTGCTTTCATTGCAAATTGCTTTCATATTGTTGTGTTGCAGCATTGTTTTGTTAATGTTGTTGCTTTTTGTTGTTATTTTTGTAGTTTTTGCTGTTTGCACACCGTTACCGGTGTTTGTTTGGCAACCACATTTAGACATAATTAAATGAAAATTGTTTATTTTCGACACACGTTCGTGCCGTTGACGACGGCCCGAACGACGTCACCTGCGCTCACCTGCACCGGCATATTTTAGACTCATAGTCGGTTGTCAAGCTTTTAGAAATCATAGTTACCATTTGTGCGTTGTTGCTGTTGCTTTTAACCTGCCTGAAAGCCTCTGCCGCTTCTGCTTCTGTTTACTTTGGTTGATGGCTCAATATAGCTTAGTAGGCTCGCCTTAGCTTGGGCTTTTTGCCTCAGGTGCCTTTGCGAGCGCAAATATTTTTCCAATTCAAAATTGAAACAGGTGTTACTGCCGTCGTTTTAACCTCTGGGGACACGAGCTCTAGCTGGCAGCGCTGCAAACTTGCTTTAGGGTAACTAAGACTACATAACATTTTCATTTCTTAAAATTCAAGCTGAAAATATTTAATGAATTTTAAGTGTTGAATAAACTTAATTATATATATATCGTCTAAAGAATCGAAAAAGTTCGTTTTCTTAAAAGCTTGAATTATTGACAACACCAACGCCACGGAAAAGTATTACTCGTTAAAAAAACTTGCTGTGGATTTTCTTCACTCAATATTTCCAATCCACAATATGGTGTTTCAGTCTCTCATATTACAAATCTCTAAAACTCGTATTGCATTCAAAGAAGCTGCCTGAGGCAAAACAGACATTATAACCATGAAACCCTTACTCATTGTTATTGTTGTGGCGGCAAAAGAGTTAACATATTTGGAAGAATGCTACCTAATTGACTGGTTATACGAGTAAACCAAGCTCGGTTACTTCGACCCGACTATCGTGTAGACAGATTCCTATACAACGATTATAAATCTCATTCGGAACATTCGGAACGATTATAAATCTCATTCGGATTTTTTTTGGGACCGCATTTACCTTACAGCTCATTTCTCCAAGCTAATATTTATATCTTATCAGGGAGTCAAATCTGCAGAATGTGGTGACTCAGCAACGAACTTTACGAATCGTCCACAAAGCTAACGACTCCAAAACGGTCGAATAGAATTTCGTACGGATGATTTATTCATATGAGGCTTTGAGCCTTCCGCCAAGAATTTATTTTTCTCTTTATTTTCGTTTTTATCCTTAAACACATTGAACCAATTGAGTTTACTAAGACGACAGCAGAAACTATCATGAACCTCTTCTCAAATGAATTCCATTCATAGTAAACTATACACCGGAAATATTTGAGATCATTTTTTCGCTGCACTTTGAGGATCACAATCTTCGCGATGTAGCAAGCAGTAGTCCGAGTAGTTCGAGTGGATAGTTACAAACGTTTTTCATGAACCGAAAACAGATAAATATGCATAAAATATGACTTTTAAACTAAGTGAAATATTTGAGGCGTAGCTGTCTTAAATTGGTCAGAAATTTTAAATTTTTCATGATAGCCGGTGGTAGACTTAGGACATGTTGACAAAGTTGACTGTCATGTTTAAAAAAAACTGAAGATTAATTGAAGCCGAGTAGTAAGTGGCTTATACACCTTGTATCCTATTGATCGATCCCACGACATCCTAGGTGGTAGAATTGTAAGTAAAGCTCCAACTTTTGAGATATCAAGCTAAATCATTAGTTTCATCTGTAATCGGAAATATTTCGATTCATAGGGAATACTCAAGTGTTGTAAGCCTGATGGTAACAAACCAGAGGTCCATTCCCAAGTAAGTGTGTTTTACGTTCTACGTAATCAGTGTAGACCCTGCCAACAATGCAGTGCTTTCATTACAGCAGTATTATATAAAATATTTAACGAAAATTAACTTTGTGCTGATGACTGTATACTAAAAAAAATACTTTATCTGGAAGCTGCTGCGCCATAACTAAATGTACTTAAGAGCCGAGTTCAGGCTTGAAAACATTGTATTAGAGGATCTTACAATTCGGCATGATGGCGTGCCGTACTACTAAAGGTTTATAACATTGTTAGAAATCATATTTATCTTGAAACTGCAGTACCGGCACAACAATCTAATATTTATTCTATGGCATTGACCTTGTATACTATTTCCGTGCGCAATGGATGCTAACCGAGTCCTTCTATGCATCTCTCTGAATATTATTTGGCTACGTTTTAGAGCCCATAACAACAAAACGTCACATGGGAGATGCAGTTGTTTTGGAAGCACTTCGAAATTGGTTAACATTAATTATCAAAGCCATGGAATATAAATTGAATTGGCACGTATTTGTAAAATAATACATCTCATTCAAGAAGTTAGCAATAACTTATAGTCCTTAAGCACTTTCTAACATAACCGTAATCTTTTTAAAATCGCTTACCCTATAAACTTCGCACCCAACCTTTCCACATCACTGAGCAGCTACCCTTAAAGTGTCGCATCACCCAGAGAAATTCCATTTCATTAATTTCCATCAATATATGCGATAGCAACAACAAAATCTTGATCGCACTTAATATTACAGTAATATTTAAACCCAATAAACTCTAGACCGCTCCATTCGTTTCGACCCATTTGCAGTAACATTGCGTTTGCCCGTTCGATTGGCATTTGAGAGGTCATAAATCTCAACAATTACCATACCAAATGGCAACGGAAAAGTCAACGTCGCCCACAAACGCTGACACTTTGTGGACAATTGTGCGCCGCCCACATATCCACCAATCTACATATGTATATGGGTGTTGTCATGATAACCTATAATATCGCGAAGTTGGAGAAAGCTAAAGCACCCATAAACACCTCAACGCTACGCAGCATGGCACACATGTAAATATTATGATTACATACATATGTTGGTGCAGGGTGGCACACAATGCGATAACGTATTATTCATACGAATAAAATTTTAGTGCAATTGCTGAGCAATCGACGTCTCATGCTCGTTTACTTCATTATCACCTCTAGTTTGGAGTCTTTGTGTAGTTTGCAACACAATTTGTTCTGATTTTGTTAAAAAAATAATTGAAACCGCAAGTGGGGATTGCGACGCCAATGCACCCGCAAATCATCCTTAGAAGTCATGGTATCATCGACTACTTTCTCTGAAAATGCTGCTGGAAACGCCTTTTCGGTCAATGCCTTCAGACCATACATTTCTTTTAGATCCATGTGCACAAGTGATTATAGAAAACGAGATTTCCACTAAATCAAAGTAGATCGCCGAAAGAAGAAAAGAATTTAAAGGCATCGGCTGTGAGTAAATTGGTTTGGAATTGTCCGAACATAAATTTGTCCAAGTAGGGTACAACCTGAAACCGCTTTTCAGCCTTCATAGATATGGATAAAGGCTTGATCGAGATCCTACGATCATGTTAGAAAACAGCTTGGTAATGTCAGTTCGCTATTATGCAGTTGGAGTTTGACTTCGCAAAAGCCTTCTTGGAAGTCCTTGAAATTAGTGATATTTATTAAGCAATTTATTAATTACTAAGCTAAATGCAGCACAAGTCGCCAAGAGATAAACTCAAATTTTGGAATTAAGCTACTGCAAAGTTAGTTTAGAAACCTCTTTAAATTAAATTGTGCTCCGTGAGAAACGAACGACCTGCCCGATTTAGTTGCTAGAAGCACTTACTATCCTCCCGTATAATCAGAGTTCGGTCCCACTTTCTATTTAAAATCAAAAATGATTTTTTTGTGTTCGGTCACATACTATAAATCGGTCACTGTCATAAATGCAAACCTCTTGGCGCGCAGTTCTGCCATAAATTCAATCGTCAACCCTTCTAAGGTGACTTGAAACTTGAATGGCGCTGAAAATTCGAGAAACTTCGAAAGATATACCAAAATAAGTCAAATTGCTTCGGGAATGTACCTAAGGGATCATATTTTCATTCCTGGACCACCCTGTATGATAATATTATTCGTACTCATTCGCCTTCAAGCTGTGGTGTTACCTCGATCCGTGTGTGAGTTGGACCGCATGCTTTGCAATTAAGTCCTTGGGTATTTGTTGTTTATTAATTCGTTTGTGATATGTGTGCCACTTGCCATTTGTGTGTTGTTTTGTATGAGTATGTAGGATGTGCGTGTGTTTGTTGAGTAACGCATTTGCGTGAAACTTTTTTCGTCGACTGTTGTCGCCGCGTTGTAATCATTAATGAATTATTGTTACACAATGTGGCCATGTCGCGTTGCACGCTTGTCCAAGCACATGCTAAATGACACACCACATACACACCAACACATACTCAGTATTTAATATGCTTAGTAGAGTCGAATATGTTGCCATGACTTTAGACTAATACATGCAAACACATATTACCAACACATATGCCTATGAAAATATTAACGTAAATCTTATTACTTGAAGGTGGAAGGGGTTGCACATAGCATACATCTGTGCGTGTTTTATTTTTGGGTGAGGTTTCCCCCAAAAATTTAATGAAATTTCCTCAATTTTTTTGCTGCCAAAGTTGCGCCCTTTGTTTTAATATATCGGCTAATGCTAATGTGTGCCCCCCCGCAAAAGAAGCAAATGTGTCCTAATTCCACTTCACTGCGACTGGCTTCATTGGCTATTAGTCATGCCTCACATATCAGTTGTGTCCCATCTGTGCTGGAGGTACAAATCCAAATGCGTTCTCTGTTCCACTTCTGACCATTCCTGTACTGTTTCCTTGTTCCTGCTGTGTCTTTTGCTGTTTTTGCCCGGATAAATGCGTGGAGTTTCCTCATTAATTGCTTTTATTAAAATGACAAATGTGCAAATGTCATGTGATTTCCAGCTACACATTTTGATTTATAGGATTATCGCCTTCTAAGCATCGCGTTTTTCCACATTTTAATTATAAGAAGCACACAAAATATTATCAGCATGAAATAAAATTACATTAAAACAGCTGTATTACTGATTAAATTTGATAAAAGAGTGTCAGCGTGTGCAAAATTCCAACAAACTTGGATAATATTAGGATCCAAAGCACTTGGTGATGTCAAAAAATGTCGAGTGTGTTTTTGAACTGAAAAGGCTTCGAAAACGAATATTCGAGCTCCTGACATAGAACCGTAGTTAAAATTAAATTCGTTCTAAATGTAAGACCGAGAGAGAGCTTAGGCATAGATACATTGAAACCGACGTCTTAGAAGTCTCAGGTTAAAACACTTTTCTCACAGGCTCGAGCTCAAGCTATTTATTCATTTGGTAGTCCAAAAACTGTGTATTTTAGAATGCTGTAATCCAACTCCAATGCCGTTTTATTATTTCTGCTCATTCTGCTCTCAGGATGAAAGTTTCTCAGCACCAGCTTCGGCTCTGAAGCTTTAGGTTCAATTTAGATGGCTAGCGTCTTTAAGTTTATACAAATTACCATAATTAAATACAATAATTGCTCTGAGGGTCAATTACAATTCAATGAATCACTCGATAGTTCTGAGAGAAATAGGGATGACAGATATCCGCAATTGTTGATGCTTCTATTGCTTTTATAGCATTTTTCTGCTGAGGGTTACTGAGTGTCTAGCCATGTCTTTATTGTACACATAATAAGAACTATGGATTTAGGTACTAATTAGAATGCCTTTTATTAAGCATAATAATAAAGTATATTAAATCGTAGCCAAAGTTAGACGGACAATGAGTGATGTTTTCACAGAAATATTGTTGCAATTATTCTGGTGTAATCTTCCGTTCAGAAATGTAATTTTATAAAACTTAACCTTATTTACCCTAAGCTTGACTTGGTAATGAAAGGAGAATAATGGATCTAATGCTGTATGAGTATTAAATAAAATATTATATATCCTGATTTGATACAAAATATTTGATTAATTCAAGTGTGAGCTCGGAGCTCGGATCGGATCACTCGAGATCAACTCCAAGAGCAGTATTGTGAGCGAAAATCAATCAATCGATTAATTTTGATTCGGTTATCTTGAGCATTCTATTGTAGTTTTCTGATCAAAATTATTGTAACGACAGAAACCTACCAAACATGTAGAAATTCTGTTGAGTTGAGACCCGGAAAATCCGGCTCTGTTCCGGTTATGTATACGCAACGGTTGTGGGAACGGAAAATATATATCTCTTGCTATATTGTACCGGAGATTTTCTTGGTGGCAGCCTCTCTCAGAATAATTAAGCGGTTGGCACTTTTGATACGATCTTCTGTGAGCTCCTAGTGCACTCGTCTCATAATAAACTTCGAGCTGCGGAGTAAGTTTTGTTACTGACTTAGGTCTTCCTATGAAGCTATTTCCAGTTAACGTACACTTATTTCTATGGTATATTCGCCTGAATTTTACAATATTTACTCAGTACAACAAAAATATATCATATGGTAAAATATTATTCGCCCCTCCGATTTTTTGTTATTTGAATAAGTACTCAACTTAGCCGCCAAACAATCCGGTACATGTGTAATTTTTTGTAAGAATATGTGCTTTAATCTCCTTAACAAAGCACTCAAAGTGATGTGATTCGGGATTTGGTGACCAACCTCCCCCGATTCCCTAATTCCACCCTTTCTCATTGACTAGCGCGCCAGACTGAAATAAGCGTTGTTGCATTTGAAAAATGGACACTTGAAATATGTTGACAGTCAGTCAGACAGTCGTTTAGAATATTGTATTGTTGTTGCAAACGCAAAAACAAACTGAATATGATTGATTTATTTATAATGCGTGACAGAGTGACTGAGTGGCTGCGTGCCACATGTATACATTTGTATGTATATATGTATATATGAATGTTGCGTGGCAGGCGTTGCAAATGCACAGTTAGTTGCAGCTTAGGAATCAATGCAAAAAAGCTTGAGGGTTGAGTTCAGTTGATAATAAATGGCGGACACAATAAACAATAGAACAACTGAGACAAAAGCCAGGATAAATGTTGCAAGAGTAAAGGAGCGTAGGATATGGCAGGTTGGAGAATGAGTTTTAGAAGGAAGCGCCCATGTTAACGGAAGCACATAGTGCGTTTGTGCATTGGCAACATGAGTAGACAATCTATGTAGACAGACAGCAGGATGAGCGGATTTGAAACAACAACAATACGCATACACATAGAGCGCCACATAGACTCAGCACTAAACATGTGCAATAAAAAACCTACTGTCAGCTGTAAAACAAATATGCTGCTAACTTGCTACATACACACTTACACAAACACATGTCAGCCGCCTGCGCGTTCAAACAATCTGACGCTGTTGACAAGAATCGCATGTTTATAAGCATAATCCGTACGCGAATGATGATAAATGGGCTGCAAAGCGTCAGCGGCAACGGTATTCCGAACGCTTCAGCGCCACAACAAAATGCCGCAATGGGATGTGGCATGTTCGTATTTGTTGCAATAAACACACACACACACACGCATACATGTGTGCGCGCATGCCAATGCAGCCGCCAAACAGTTGCACGGTCGGTGGAGGTACGTGCGACGCGCGGGGGTGCGTGCATTTGAGTGAGTGTCGCGCTAGCGCTTAGCTAAATCCTGGATGAATGATGATACACGTATCTCGCATTCAACTGCAGCAAAGCAAAAAATGTGTGGCGAATACGCTCAACACATTTCGTCTGATTTCAATGGATTTGCTGAAGTGCCAACATAAAGCGCTGAGCAGCGAAATAAATGATGCAAGCGTAAGCTAATAAAAAGAAATAACAATAATAATAATTTTGAAATAAAAGCACGACAAACTAAAAATAATATACATTTCTAAAGCGAGTACTGAATGTCAAAATAAGCTTTGGCACAGCTGGAAGAAGTAGCTTTTGTTAACGCAATTATTGCCTGACCATGTAGTAAGTAGAAATATACTTCCAAATACTTTAAAAGGTAAGCTTTATGCTGCTCTAGCATATCTTGGCTGCGAAAATACTAACATACGAATCGTAATTATCTTCGCAGCTGAATACGCACTTAAAGCACGTTAAAGGTAGCCACTTTTCTCATCAATGTACAACAAAGTGATTGGTTTGGTGCTTGATATCGATATTTCTGTAAACCAAGTATATTTTTGAAGCCAGAACAGCGAAGCTATCGAAATATTTTCTTAATTTTTTTGGTCAGTTCTTTTTTATGATGCTTGAAATGAGCTTGAAATCGCGTTTTATACTGATATTTTCCTCAAACGGTATGGCACGAATTTTTTATCACGCTGTCCATAAGTTCTGTAAGATTATCTTCAGAAATCTGGATGTTGTCGAATGAACCTTTATTCCGCAGATTATTTACAGCACTCAGTGAGGCATTGAAGAACCTCGATTCGAAATGAAATGCTCTTGCCAACTGAGCAACTGTGCTTGCCATAAAATTTTCACTACAGCCCGGTCCGGTCTTCCAAGGATTATTTGGAAAATTTACTATTTACTCTGTTAAAAAAAAAAAAAATAAATAAATTAGTAGTCTGCGATCTCTTGCTTTTTATTGCCGTTTTACAATGATTGGTTTGCCCCACAGACTCTAGTAAAAAAAATCCTCAAAATTTAAAGTTTCATTTAGCATAGTTAGATTAAATTGATTTGAATCAAATGTGCACCGTTTTGTGTGATAACTTATTTTGAAGGTAATTTCATAATGCAACTCTCATAGAAATTCTCGTTCAAAATACTGGGACAGTCGATTTTGTCAAGCTTGCAAAATCATTCGCCATAGACAGAAATAGTTAGCATTCATTCGGTGCGAGGTCCGGACTAAAAGACTTCTGGGCGATTGCTTTGTTCCGACGGTCAAATTGTTGACAGTACAGATCCGAATTACGGGTTTGGCCGTAGGTGAGCAACTCATAGTAACATTGTAACTCATACTTATGTCTGTTAATAGGACGTACGGAAAATACAAATATTAAAATCTCTCTTTCAATATTAGATTTATATAGTCTCTCGAGCACAAAAATTTTAATTAAAAATTCAAATAATACTATGACATTTAGTGCCTAGATTGGTTGCTCCGAGGACTTCCCTTGTTTCTAATAGGAGCTGTCGTTACCATCCCAAGTTTAGTAGCTGGCATTATTTGGTTTAACAGTTTTAAATCCAACAACGAAGAACTCATTGCCTAAAGTATGCCATATTATATTTAGTTTGTTATGACAATGGTCAGAGGGATTGACTGTCAGTGTTTTCTTTCCGTTTAATAACGGCTGTTTTTTTAGATTAATGATTCAATACTTTTTTTGGAGCTGGTCTTCTTGACTGCTATTACTTCATTTATACTCAGTTTTGTTCGCCATTTCATAATGAACAGTCTTACTCCGGAACAACATTTGCAAATTATGCTAATTTATCACTAAAATAATGGTACGGTTTGCGCTGCTCGCTGGTCCAATATTCGGTCAACATAATCGTCCAGCAGAGTCGATAATTCAAGCAAATATGGATTAGTCTCGCACCACATTTACATAGACGCCGTATAGTGCTTACCGAAGATGCTATTGCTTCTGTAGAGCAGAGTATCGAAGAAGACCCGAATGTGTCCATTCGCCATCGTGCACAACAAGCGGAGCTGCGTCCATTCACATTATGAAAGATTCTGCGAAATTATCTTGTTTTGCGGGCTTACAAAATGCTACTTGTGCAAAAATTGAAGCCGAACGACCGCGTCGCATGTTCGGTGAATACGCCCAAAACGAGATGGCCAGCGTTTCCGGGTACCTTAATAAACAAACTGTCCCATTTGGAGTGGCTAAAATCTACAATACAATATTGAAACCTTTGGTTCTAAAAATACGGCGCTACACAGCCACACAGCCAACGAAACAATTGAAGGAAACTTTTAGTGAGCCGCGGCGGTCACTCCAACGAAATAATTTTTAAAACATAATGGCAAATCGCTATCTTTATAATAAAAGCTAAATTCTTGGTCATAACATTAAATTATATGCGTTTTATTTCTTCTTGAAAGTTTTATTTCTTCTTTATAAGTATAAAAAAGAATATTTACTGTTATACTCGTATGACCTATATTTATGAGCTTCATTACCTGCTTTTAGAGAAGTCATAGTTGAATTCTAATAAATATAGTATTCGAGGACTGCATTGAGTTTCACATATAAATATTGACAAGAAAAGCGAAAAATTAAAAAAAAAAATGTTCCGACAGGTGACGCGGAATTCGTAATATTAACAAACTGTTAATTGTACAATATTACTCATCAGAGTATTAACGGAGATAAAATCGTTAAGTTTATATATTTGGTGTTAAAAAAGCTATCAACGTTTCTTATTTTAAAACAAAATTCTTCAATTGTTTGTCGACGAACGTACGGAATAAATATTCGACAGATATAGAGAGTCATCCGCAGTTGATATTTAAATGTAAGGTTAAATACCGTAGACATGATCTAAATGCTGATGTTCTTAATAGAGAAGTCTTTCCTTAAATTTTCGTGAGCAAAATCTCTATATCATGTGTTATCACTAATGACGGCAGCTGTTGTTGCGGTAAAAATTCCAAACCTTAAACAAAAAGTTGGCGAAGAAAATTAATAATACTTACATAAGTCTACGGATCAGTGGTTCCTACTGGAAAAAATGTATCGTAAAACACAACCGAATGTCAAAAATTCGCCACAAACATTTAAATATCTGCTGAATCCAACAATTGGTTATGGGACAAATCCTCCAATTGATGCTTTGTATTGTTGGTTGACAACGCTTAAATCTTATAGAGCTAAGATAGAGGCAACACTTATTCAAATTTATTGCCATTATTATATAATATAATGGCTGATATTTACTCTGGAGGTATTTTTTATTAAAAATTCTAAAAAACAACAGAATGCTCAACATTTCGTTATGTCGCGTAAATGAGGATTAGGTTCTAACCACACTTTTAATATTTACATGCCGAATGCCGTAAACTGAAGATTTGTACTAATTTTTGGTAAAAGGAAATAACCAATTTCTAAGGAAATTCCTTACCTTATCTTTAGATTTGCTCCAAAGATAGTTCAAGGTATACGAGTATATAAGTCATTATCGCTCAATTACATCTCGTATAGTAGTTATTTTGCGAAAATTGTAGATTAAAAGACAGCAATATTAAATAATTCTCCTTTTCCCCTCAACTTTCAGTTTTCATTTTTGTACAAAAATTACCATTTTTTCATCAATTTTACCCCAATTCCTCCTCATCGTATCCTTTCAAGTCACTTATTGATTACTACCACTATGCTATCATTACGGCAGTTTTGTATGAAAAGACGTATGTATGTCTGTCGATATGAAACTATTTAATATATCCAGACGGACTTCAGTACATAACTGATAATATATATTATTGCAGCTTTAATGATTTTGCGGAAATTAATTTTGCCATTACGTGCAATTACCGCGATAAGGCAGCCGAACGAATGCGAATGAATGCGAAAGCTATATGAATGACTGACGTAGCGATAACAGGGATATCCTGGCAGCCGGTGTTGCACGTGCAACACCCTGCGATAACTCTTCGTTTGCAAAAGACCAAAGTGGGGCAGGGAATATGACTTGCTCGGGCTATGAGTGCACATGTGATGATTATGCGAATCCGCTGAATACAGGGTGAGGTGAGAAATTTCTGAGTATGTATTAGAGTAGTTATGCCTTTGCAATAAACTTTTACGCGCTTGCAATTATGCAATGTGGCCGTCGCAGCCGCTGGGCCTTCATTTATGGCACGCCGTAGCAAATTTAGCCGCTGAAAAATGCGCCGCAGAAGAATGGGAAAAGCGGGAAATGACAAATCGCGCGTGTCCGCTGCCACACGACTGGGCGGCGGTGCAAGTATTTGGCTACAATGACGACGGTGACAATGCCTGTAGGCCAGTTTGTTGCACAAACGGGCGGCGACTAACAGCCAAGCGGATCGAAATGTGGCAAAATGGCGGGACAAAAGTGCAATACACGAATGCCTTTGTGAGCCGATGAGCATGTGGCAACATGGACTGTAGTAGAATAGACGTGCAACACACTCACTTACATATAAGTATGAATTATTTATTATTGTAATGCGGTATGGTTGTGTAGGTGGTACTTGCCACAGGCGCTACAACTGTTCGTTTGCAATATCCGTTTCCATTGCTGCACGCAAGCACACACACACGCATATTTTGCTACAAGTACAAGAGGCATGCCTCAACTGTAACTAATGCAACAACAAATACGCGCATTATGCTGCAATTACCGTGTTGTAAAATAACAAAAACAACAAGAAATCGTACAAAAACAAGTGCGCTTATAATAACAACTGCAATTATGTGCATGTGGCAAGCAGCATTTTGCCACAATTTTTATTATACTCCTTCGCATATACAGGATATGCTGCAGGGTGGATATACGACTTGTTCATGCATCCTTGCCATTTGTTGTGCGATATTTTGCTGTGTTTGGTGTTGCTATTGCGCTATATGCTACAGTCGTGTGTTTTGTTTAGCGTTGCTAATGCGACATGTTCGATAAACAAACACTTATAGCGAGCACACACACATATACCTTCAAAAAAATACTTGCAACGCGCACTTTATCAGCCGCAACTATTTATTGTGGACAATCATAGAAACGCAAAACAACGGTATCGAGTTGAGCAGTCGACTTTACCACATATAACATACATACACACACATTTATATTTATTTAAGTGTACAATAACTGTAAACACGACAGTCACCTCAATTCGCAGCTCACTTGGGCGAGACTGAAATTTATGAAGCGTGCAATGTATGCTTGCACATGTCCTTTTTTCACCACTTGTATGCCACATGCAACTTACCACACGTACTGCATACAATTAACTAACTGTTTGAGGCATACAAATTGAAGGTGCGTTTATTGTACGCGTATTTATGCTCACATATACCAAATGCAAGGGTAGCAAACAAGTTGCCCCACCTCAGAAATATGTTATTTTTATTACTTTTTTAGCGAACATTTATAAAGTTTCTCATTGACCGCATATTTACAAAAGTATAATACATACACACATACATACATATACATATATGACATGTACAATGCATGCCTCAATTTGTTAAACAAACACAGAAATTTGGAACCAATTTTTGTTAGTTTTTTATAACAAGCATACAAAAATCGAATAAATGGTCGTGTAATTTGTCATATTGATAAAAGAAATCGACTCAGAGAAAAATATGAGCAAAATATATGGCGGTGGTTAACGGTAAGAAACGAGCAACATCCTAAAATAACATTAAATTTTACAACAACACTATGCAGAAGATATACGAGTTGCAATTTTTACGGAATCTCTAGCGAATATGTCCAAGAAGTCGCTGGAAATCTCATATAAAGGTGTAAAGAGTAAGTTCTCTATCCTTTACTGCCTAATTTCTTAAGAATATACTCCAAGATTCGCCAGGCTATCTTTGAAAAATATTTCGCATTTCCCTCATGACCGGGAACCAAAATTATGGAAAAGTCGAGTTGACCTGCCAGTGAACTTTAAGTCATCCTTCAATTATTTACTACACTCGACTAGGCTAGCAGTGCCGTTATATCCGTGTATAGTATATACCTTAAAGGTCTTCTCTAAACCTAGTACTTCCGCTTGGAAAATACTGGCTGATTTTGATTAGTCTACAGACTAGATACGACTAAAAGACTAGATTTATTTTAGAAGGCAAGTTCAGACGTTATTATACATTTCCAATTCACATTTGTATGTACATATACAAACGCTCTTCAACGCAGTAATATTTCTTGTAGACATCGACATGCCCAAGCAATTCGAGAGTGACTGAGTGAGTGCAAAGTGATAAATCTTTACTTCGTATTTCTACTACTTCATTTAGTTTCTCGACTTTCAGATTTAAAGACTTCTAGAAATAATACAAAGATTTATAGTTCAAGTAATACTATGATAGTAGGTCGGAGAATGGTATTGACATATTTTTCGGCGAGGTACCAATCTTTCTAAACTGCCGATGTACTACCGCCCTACTAAGAAACATTGAGGTTAACCACAAAATCTAAATAAATTGTAGAACACTTTCTTATTATTTGTGGATTGTCAATAATAATATGAATAAAATAGTATGTTATTTCTAATGAGGTAATATATGTACAAATAAGGACAGGTCCTAATCTCAATTTTATTAAAATTTTTAAGTTTTGGTAGATTGTAGGCCTTTAATCTTAATGGGGTCCATCAATCTCCATTAATATGTGCCGCATGAAATTCAAAGTTGGAATAACAAGCCGCGTATTTTATTCGTTGAAATGTGTTTATTGGTGAAAACATATTATATATGATGTGTATGAAGTACTCAGTAATACAGAGAACACGTCTCTGTTAACCCGACTGCACAAAAAATAATATTCAAAAAATGATACTTTAAGTACCAGCCGCACGGCTACTACGGTTCTTTCGAATAATTTGAGACCCGGGTTTGAAAAGGAACGCTTGACAATCTTTTACACGAAGTATGTTGTGGTCTAGGTTCTAGGTCTCGGTTTGAGCAAGGTAAAAATACACCCGTAGATTAATTAACACATTTATGATTCGTTCATTTTTGGATAGAAAATTTTTATAGACTGCTTTGTTCGAACACAGCAGACACCATGGGGCAGTAGAGTGTAAAAGCTATCCGCCCAGCTTTTTAGATCTGCTATAGAATATTTCTTGATGATTCAAAAATCTTCTTTTCAAGAGAATATAGATTTCTTTATATCAGGAAATAGATTCAAGAATGTTTGACACATGGATTATAAATATAAAACATTCTTTCGTCTATTTCAAGCGGGCTCTCAATAATATTTATGGTTAGGTTACGTTACTCTGGTAGGCTCGAGTGTCACGCATAGATCAGTTTCGAACCTTAGCGATGACAGGTGGAGTGCCATTATATAGTTCATGAGAAGTAGCTATCCTTTAGGATGCCAGCTCTTGACACGAATCTCAATAGGTTCTACGGTCTCACTATCGATACCTCTTCCAGTGGCTCATACCGTGAGCCCCCGAAATGTTTGAAGTGCTGCCTTGCCAGTGAGGGATAAGTGCACAAGAGATGTGGTGCTAGTTTTCCTGCTGTCCTGCTCTTGATATATTCTGCAGTCATGTAGATCTGTCAGCCCAATTCTGCAGACGTGTGCCGCCATAAAGCTGTGACCAGTGAGTATTCCAATCTTCTATCAAGAGTGAGCAGGAACTTTGCACCTGACTTTTGTAGCTTTGCATCCCAATATATCATTCCATCGATATCGGATGACAGCCGTACTCTACTCTTGGCAATCGCGTTCACTGTCACCCAATAGAGGTGAAGTCGCTTGTTACTGGCGACTTACTCCACTACTGCCCTGCTTCCCAAGACACTTCTGCCCGATATGCGAAACGAGGTTAGGACCTTGATTGCTGCTTGGCTGTCTACTTAGATGCCTGCTTTCCCGCGGCTTTCCCAAAATCAAAGGCCTCTGTTTGAAATATAGTGCAGTGGTCCGGAAGCTTAAAAGGATTCCTTTTGCCTACACCGTCCTCCATTTTTGAGCCATCCGTATTAATGTTTAATGCGTTGTGCGCAGCTAACATACCTTTACGCCAACCATATTTTTCTATGTTTGCTCTGAAACTACTTTCCCAATTAAAAAACCGGATCATGTAGTGGGTGCTGGTAAGCCCGATTTTATCATAGACGTATAGCACGGGTGCATGAGGGAGGAAGAAAGTCCTCAGGTTGTGCTGAGCATCTGCCTTCATGCATAGAACGCATTGCTGGTCTTTTTCACTCTTGCAATTTGCTGTCCAAGACTAACCAAAGTTAGTTGGTGCGGTCCTTAAGAGTGAGTTGTGTTCCATTTACCGAAGGGAGTCTCCATGGAGAGATTTTGTATTTTGTTGTGAACTGTGAACATAACGAGATCCGCTGTTTATGGACCAGAGAAACCAAGCTGATTGAACTAACATGTCATATACTTAGGTATGTATGTTGTTTGAACGTAGAATATATCTACACATTTATCTTAAGGCTTCTAAGTTCAGCACGTATTTCGAATATATTTCAACAAAGTATAACTAACTAGTGCAGACTAATTCAAAAAGCTTTTGCAGGTAAATACTACGCGCGAGCGTCCAAAAGCTTGCCACAAATATTTTTAATACTCTCATAGCGGCATTTTTAAGCGCATACATTAATACATATGGTACATAGGTAAGTGTTGACAAAATAATAACACCAACAAAAGCACGTCCACATATGCGCCGAAGGATGAAGTCAACAAAATGTCAATCATTCGCGCCGAAAATGTCAATTTGCAACATAAATAAATTCCTATATAAATATTGCATGGCACAATGTGAGCACACTAGGCAAAAAGAGTAGAAAATATAAAAGTTTCGAAATTCTAAAATAGCCGCGTATCGCTAACAAATCCGCTAATAAATATTGCAAGCAATGTCAGAGATGCACTTTGATGGCATTAATGGACGCTGGCGACAAATACGCGCTGGCAAATACACACACATACAACATAGAGTACAGCACAAATAACGACAAAAGAGAAAACAGTTCGTTCCTAAACAATTTGTTTTGTTGCTGGCGTGAGGATTAGATGCTAGCGAAAACGAGCGAATAAACAATTGATTGTACGCTCGCAAAGCACGAAGTGATGGGCCATCAACAATAAATAAACAACAACAAAAACAATGACGGCAAGGGTACTCACTGCAAATAGTCAAGAAGCGTAACATCACTGACTACCTACAGACATAAGCCCCACCACGCCCCACTCGAGTTATGCCACCACATTATTGCCCTACAACATTGACAGTTAAGGCTAGTATTTGCCCTGACACACACAACGAAGGTGTCTGCAGTTGTTGTTACAACACGCCATGAACCTGAGCTGTGAAAAAAGTAAGGAAATAAGAATGGCAAATCTGCAAACGAACCGAAACTGACTGACATGATGTTAAACATGTAACGACATGATGTTGCAACGACTTGCTACCGTTACAGGGATTTATGTGTTACACGAACAAATAAACATTATCATGCACCGATGAAAAGTGGCATATGCATAAGTGGGGTCAGTGAGAAATATGCAAAAATAATGGAGCGTAAAGAGTCGGATATAATCTCAGAAAGCATTTAGTAAACCAGGAAAAAATTAAATGCGTTCTTAAGGCTTCTCGAAACTCTTTTTAGATTAATTTTCAGACCTAGAAGTCGGCCGTCTCGACTGTAAACAAAGGGCGATGAACTCGACAGTCAAGCTCAGAAACGGTCGAGTTGTAATCTTGCACTTAAATCATTTTGTTCACTAAACGTACAAAGATCTCGAAGCCTAATACCGAACAGATACATGTAGACTTTACTAAATGTACAGCTATTTTCAAAGCCAGGCTAAGGTAATATTTTAATTCGGTTCTAATCGACTTGGAGCCACCGCAATAGACAATAGTGATATACAAAAGTAGATAGTCGAATCCACTTAGTCGGAAGGGACAGAGATCCGGTGGAATATATGTAGTTATACTGTGATCGGGAGTTATACACTCAATATTATAGAGCAGTAAATATATTGAAAGATAGATGTAGCCATATTTTTTATGTGACTGAGTAAGATAGAATATATCAGGTGTACTCATCTTTGATGATTTTTTTTTCAGAGTTGGGGTCTACCGATATTCCAACCGTTACCAAAGTTAGGTGATCGAACTGACTGAAACCAATGAATGCTGAATCAAAGAATGTGCCAGCGCCGAACACAAAAAGCGATTCTGTAAAGCTGAAACAAAAACACTTAAAGCTGTTGAAAAGCTTTTTAGTTGGTCACATCTCTATGCCAAAAATACTTTTTCGACCCTTGTTTTGAACAAGTTATTGCCGTCATTACTATCACCACCACTAGCGCTTTGAGGCAGATTTGGACCCCATATATTTGCTACCATAAGAAATCTGAGGCAAACAGCTCTGTGAGCCAAAACTGCATCTGTAAAACACATTTCCCTCTGTATAAGATAATAGCATTCTGAACATTACATGGGTTAACCGTGGTTGGTTGGACCTTCCTCTGCCCTGCAGCCGTTATCATCGAGCATTTGATCTTTGAAGACTCTCAGTGAAACTGGTCTTTTTATAAATACAAGTAAATGGTTTACGGTTCTAAAAATCTTTATACTGTAATGAGATCTACCATCCGTATGTTCTTCCAACTGGAACATTATCTTTCATTGGAGGATTTTGGTTACCGAAATATCATTTGTCGCTCATTCTGATTCCTCAAATAAAAGTTTTTCAAACCTTTGTATAATTTTATTAGTAGTCAACACATTCAGTCGTTTTCAAGAATGTATTTGCCTAGGTTAAGGAGATTGTATCCGATTTAAGTTAGTTAATAATTTTATTGTGAAAAATATTTTGCGTTGAGTAGTTTCCATTTCTTGGTAATAACTTTATAACTGTATTCCTTTGGAATTTACAAATAAGTAAACGAGCTTGGATTACGTAATCGCCAATACTTGTAGTTCAAGACATAAAGACTCTAAGCATAATATTTTCATTAGATATCATGATCATAATTAGTAAAAAAAATTTACAGGACTTTTTTACTAACAAAAGAGGTTATATTATATGTGTAAATTAAATCTACAATTTTCTAGTTAACATCTATTTATAGACATACATAGGTACATATATGCTTCCAATTTTCAACCACCCATGTCAGTTTCCATTTCCTACCAACCCTACTAGTATCCGCAACACCTCGACTACTATATGCACAAAAGTGACAAAGACGACAGAGGTGAGCAAATATTTTGACAACACAAAGCGGATCGGGTGCGCATGAAAAACTCGCGACTTACTCGCACCTACACTCATCACGGTAAAGTAACTGTGATAGTATTTGTGCGCGCTTTTTTGACAGCTTCGCATAAGAGCGAGAATATACTTATTTCCATTTATTCATACATACAGATGAGACGATTTGACAAACTTGTTTTGTTGCGAAAATCCGTCCCGTGACAGTTGACAAAATGCGTAAGCGACTTTGGTATGTCCGTTTTGTGTCTAAATAATGTCAAACAGATCACATTTAGATACGCTTAAGTTGAATTTGTGAATATTGAAATTCGAAAAATGTATGTGCATTAAAATTGAGAAAATATTATTTGTATCTTCTATAAAGTATCACTAGAAAGACAGTATTTGCGGTTTTTTCAAGAGTGCTATAATATATACAGGGTGGTCGAAATACTAGTTTCAATTTCGCAAATTTCGTAAATAAAGTAATAATTTCAGCTTTCCCAGACTTTGGTGACAATTCCTGTTTCTATCACGCTACTAACTCAGCTTATCTTCACTTAAAGAGCCTAGCGGGCTTATTATAGTTTTATCGAAGAAATGCATTAACAGAAAATTTAAATCATAATATAATATAAAGTAAAGCATCTGTTATATCCAAAGTGACCAAATGTCTTTGCCAAGATGACTTACAAACAAAATAAAAGCTTTCGGTTCAGAAAAATTCTTTTTTGCGTGAACCTTGTCAGAGCCCAACTTTTTGCTTGAATAAAAGATAACTGTGTTACATGTACACCGATTCCGGTCACCAAAAGTTGTTTATCTTCCCTCTGTAGCGTTCTATGTGAACTGACATTGTGCTTTTCTCAGAATACTATTGACAGCCACCGCTAAAATATGTATAAAAGTTCGCTTTTTCCAGAACCTCAGATGCTTTGGAATCTTATCAACACCTGCATCATAACCTGCAAATTTTCCAAATCCAAGATGCCGCTTTTCGTCGTAACTATAGTCACAGAGCTGAAAATAAAATACCTGAACGAGTTCTTTGTTATTTTTGACATTATCTGATTTCAGCTTGTTGCTATAGGTGAATAAATCAATGGATTTGGTCTTCAACGAACTTCTGCCATCCTAAATCGCCGACACATTCCCGTCAGAGCTCTTCGTTCCATCACTAAAACCTACTATGTTGTCCATTAGCATGGCGGTCTCACGAAGTGTTTTGACTTAAATGGCGTTTAGTAGGATCGATTGACGTCTTTTAATGTTACTGTGTTAATGGTATAGCGTTGATTACCATTTTATTTTGGAGTCTAAGATACAAAACGTTAAATTTGCTATAAGTATGCTCATATCTCGGCTTTCAAAACCGAAGCTTCGAAGTTTTAGACATACAGTTTGGTCTATTTTAGAACCAGTGCCAATTCTTATTACACCGCCAGTCTGTAAAGATCCTACATGGTGATTGACTCAGATTTGCTGTGCTGACTGTCACTATCACTAACACAACATACGATATTATGCGTGGGCCACCTTTTACCTACTTCTACTCAATTAAAATGCATTGTAGTACCTAACCATCAGTATGACGGCCATAATAGTGGCCCACCATAATTTAGGAGGTTTTATTTCTTTAATTTTTTGGTGTGTCATATTAAATTTTTACACCTTCTTGTTTGAATAAACAATTATGGCATTACCTTCCCAGCTATAGTCATTGCTCAGAGGTGGAATGACTCGTCGTTGTACAAATATTCCATAGAAACAATAACATTATTTTGAATTTACAACATAAATTGTATGGTGTTAATTATTTGTACCAACACTGCCGGCACAGAACGCACCACAAACGACTAGAGCCAACCAATGGACCAGTCAAGAAATTTAAAATATTTCAGCGCTGCTGTGAATTGCCGACCAGTGGTGGTTGCCGGTAATCGGCGCATTGGTGCTAAATTGCGTTTAAGTGATTCCCAGAAATACACGCATATATTTATAAAAACTACCTCCGCTGCGTACTCTGAGCTCCATCGGCGGAACGTTCGACTTTTCACATCACTGTCTCTCGCCACTTTGTCGCATTGTTGATAACCAGTCGCGCGGTCGGTTTATCTGCTAGGCGTTGTTGCTGTTGTTATTTTGGCACAACAAAGTGTCAGTGAGTCCGCAAGCTCGTCCGCGCGCCTCACCCTCTCGCTAAACGTCGCTGCTGCGCATCTTTTTGACATTTCTTTCTGTTGATGTGCGTGTTTCGCGACAGCTTGGATAAGCATTTCAAAGTACTGATCATCTTGTGCTATTTTACGTTGCGGCTTTGTTTCCCACTCTTCAATGGACCTGTCAAATGTTGATATTATTGAATGCTCTGAATCATCACATGGTCGGTTGGGAATATGTTGTTGTAAATTAACAAAAAAGCCTTGTTGTTTAATTTGTGAAATGTGCGGCATATTCGTGACTCGGTTTGCTAACCGCCACAATTAAGGAGTTATGCGTCGGCTTTTCATGCACTTTGCAGTAAATTGTGACATTGTGGGTTTGAAATTAAAAACACACAGACATTATTTCACTGAAAATAAATATTTACGAAATTTCACTGACTTTTTAGGTTTACAATTAGTGCTTCATTCGAAGGCTTTTAAGATCTGTTACCGTTATATGGCTTTAGCATTACTGTGAATAGCTTTTAGTTGCAAATTCTGTAGAACTGTCAATTTGAGAGGAATTGCTTTACAATTACTAACTTTGTAAATAAATACATATTCACATATTTTGAAATACAGTTAATTCGCAAATGTTCATCATGTTGGTTAATTTAACCTAAAAATATTTAAGCGTTTCACATTCCGGTGAAATGATGACAAAATCGAGTCATTCAACTGCAAACCAAAACAACTCTTAAGCATTATCCAATATATTTACTCTTAGATATAGGAGGGATCGATTACCAACTATCATATTTTTTAACATAACCTAACCTTTTGTCTATAGTTTTTGCTCATCGATCAACGAATACGCATGTTCGGTCTGCGCTACCAAAGTCAAATAATCAAAATTGTGAAGAACTTCGCTTATCCAGGACCATAATTCAAGTCAGCCAGTCTTGAAACCCAATTTAGAACCTTACATGCTAGCAACTGATATCTTCGATAGAAGTAAGGACACACTCTACTCGACATTTTGTGATAATTTGTCCAGGAATCGCTGCAAACCACAGATACTCTGTAATAATTCACTCTCTGACGATGGTACTGTACAGTGTATAGGGCTCATATAGACTCAATGATAGCTCGAACGACGTTTATTTTTAGCATGCATTGGAAGTACGAAGTGACAACCGCTTGCTTCTGTTGCAGTAAGAAAAGAATTGGTGAGGAGCCGTTTTTCGCAGAACTGAAAAAATTTGGTCACTGCAGACCATATTTATATGAACTATCACACAAACAATACCAGAAAAGAACACTCCACAAGGAGAAAATAATGACAATTGAAAGCTTTTTAAAAGTCCTCCTACAGCAAGTAATCTCAAATATCATATAAGATAGCACCTAATCTTTTCTGCATGAAATGCCCAGATTCCTTCTATATTTGCAGTTCGAAAATTTGATCAGCTGGACTTTTAACTACTACTGGATTATAAATCCTACTGCTAGGTAGGCTAGCTACCAATGTAAAAAAAAAAAGAAATTTTGCCGGCCTTACTTTTTGAAGTTCTCAGTTTAAGAGCATTAACAGACACAGAGTACATTATTTTTTAACGTATCCCTCTGCCAAATTTATAATTTCCAAACGGTAATGAAAGAAAGGAGACAAGTGTATAAGTTCAACTCGCCACAAGTGTGCGGCGCAGACTGCTTAAAGGGCGAGGATTAATTAGTTCATTAATTATTTTTCCTATTTAGACCAGTAATAGATGTTCAGAGAATTTCTCGGGTGTAATAAGAAACCTTATAGTGTTAACAAGTGCATTTGATAATTGTTCATAATCGCAAAACCAAAGACACCAATTAGTTATCAACCAATATAATGATTATTAACTTTTTAGCTGCTAATATTTCATACAAATTTAGCTTTCCATATCAATATTTCGGCGTAGAAACTGAGTGAATTCTGTTCGTAAGCACATCATTCTTTGTTATAGTTTCTTGACTAAGGCTCAACCCCCAGAAAAAAGTTGCTTACAATTCATTGAAAAAAACTTTAAGTGTTCCATCAAATGCGACAATCAATTCATCTTACTAATTTGACTAAAGGACTTGTAATGCAGCACAAATTACAAATTTATAGAATCTTCATGCTTTCAATCAAACCGAAGCAGCACTTCGAGGGGAAAAACACGACACGTATTCATACATATGTATATGTACATATATACATACATACATATGTATGTAGAAACGTGTGAAAAGAATGAGCTACAACACTTGTACAACACCAGCACAACCACCAAAACTCAAGAGCACTATTTTATGTATTTGGGGTCAGTCAGAATCGTTTAGATGCGAGGCACTTGATAAAAAAGTAGCATAAAAGAAATCAACTCAAAATTGCATTACGCAGCTACCGAGCAGAATACACTTAACAGCAAGCTGATCTACATATACTTACATATAATATATGGGTGTTTGTAGCGCTGACCGAGCGCTGGATAATAGTGTTGGAGGGGTGGCAACGCTGCTGCTGGTGGTAGTGGTGGTGGATATGGCTAGACATGCATTTGCTATCAACATGTATGCAGCATCCCCTCATGAAAATTGATTATTTTGCCTCACTCCGCAATGTGCAACATTCCCATAGGACCATCCTAACCGGGCATATCATGTTGCAACATCTACATTTAATAGCAAACTATGTTTAATCTATGGTATGCCAACAATAGTGATGAGCCAAACAAGAAAAAAACAACCAAAATAAAATAAAGCAGTGGCAGAACGAATACAATACATATATATGTATGTAGGTTATATGGATCTGTAAGCACATCCGCAATTCGCTGAGCGACGGGTGGCCACATTCTTACGCATTGTCTGCCAAATCGGATTTTAGTTTTACACTAATTTCGCTGGTCTAAGTCGGTTTCGGATTTTTGTTTGTGGTGTATTTGAATTTTTTGTTTTTGTTTTTGCGCTGATGTACCGTTTATTGCAAACACACACAAACAAATCACGCATTAGCACGCCTCGCTGCACTTTAAGAGAGTAGCCGACTGCACTGGCACCACCACCAGCCGTAACATTGACTAGCTGCCGCGCGATGGCACACGCGTTTGATTAAAGTTCCCCCTGCCTCGTAAGCGCTTTTTGTTTGTTGGCTGTCGGTGCGTCTGCTGTGCCTTGCTGGTTGTTCTGCGATAAGATTTGATCTATTCCCACTATCTGCGAACGGCTCACAGTCATCCAGACACACACACATCTAAGTGCGCTGTAAGCCACTTTGCCACATGCCTGACTTTTTCTATTACACATTGATTACCGTTTGTTTTTTTTTTTTGGTATTTTTGCTGCTTTGTCTTGTCTAAAAAACGTAATTGGCTTAGCATTATCCGTTCAGTCGAACTTTTTACACAGCCGTCGCATTTGTTTTTTTTTGTTTTGCGGTTTGTATTTGCTTTCTTCCTTCTCAGTCCTTTGTGCTCGTCCTCTTGTGGAGTTGCACTGCTCTCAGGCTGCTTAAGCTTTGTGCAAAAATTAATTGTGTCTACTTTATTGTCTGCTGCTGTTTCCAATTAATCAGCATTACTTGCTACTCTACAAAACGTTCCCACATTTCATTGCTTTACTGATACTAGGTTATTAAAGTAAATAGGACTATTTTGATCCTTATTGTGAGCTTGGAAGCTTGCAGGGAGTCAATATGGGCTTTCTACTGAATAACTTTAGGAAATTGCGCGTTAAAGAGCCATACCAAAGGGAAGGCTTCGACGTATAATTAGGGTTACTCAAACCGACCAATTTTTATGCTACAGTTAATAACAACAAAAAAGGTTTCACTTATAAAGAACAGCTTTAATTCAGTATAAAAAATATTCACCGATTACTGCTTGGTTTAAAACCTGAAATTATAATACATGATTTCTAGGAAGGTATAATAAAACCAATTAAATCAACCATATAAATATTTATAAATTCTCAGAGATCTATCAGAGTTCCACTCACTTTTCATTAATGCAAGAATAGCGTCATTCTGCGTCTTTCCGTTATAAGCTAGCATGCCGTAAAAATTCTATATTTTCTGCAAAAGCTTTCTCGTCACTGCTACTAAATATTAAACGGGACATTATGTCTATACTTTTGAATCTTATAATCTTCACCAATATTTGGTCCAGATTGCTAAACGAGAATTGACTGGAAAAACCCTTGGTCATAAGTGAAATTAACTCCGTGCCCGTAGACGAACTTCGTTCGGATCTGAGGAAGTATATACTCTACAAACTTCGTTCTAAAGAAACACTTCAACAAAATGGAGTCTCGCCTAAAAATAGGTAATTTACCTCACAACGTTTCATTAAACATTTTAAGGTTTGATAAGATGACTAGAAAAATGATGTACAACTATTTATGAAAGCTCTCCTTTCTCTGTTCGAAAAGGGTTTATATTGTTTTGCTACAGTCAAACGATTTCAAAGCAAGTTGGATAACCTCAGGAAAACATCCAAAACTAACTGTTAATTCCTTAAAATCTTTTACAGTTTACCACACTTTCATTTAGATTTCACGAACTTTTTCGTACGCCCACACATTTCAAGCCTTTTCAACCATTTGTCAACATACCCCTCTCTTAGCTCCTTTAGGCCACGTATTGTACAGGTCAGTAAAGTACGCTCTATTCTCTGGATTTTTTTCATATAACAACAGCGAATGGTATAAAATCATAAGCTGGACCGATTTTTTATGCGACAAAAGACTGTCAACTCGGCAGCATTCTTCAATAATTTCTTCCGCTGCTACTATAGCTACCAAGTCCATCGGCATTCGTTATTCTTTTCAGTCGATCTTTCCATGATCCATGTCTTCTCAACCATTTTGAGGCAAGTGGCCTTTTACTTCAGCGATTTTTAAATTCTAATTGGTTGTATTAGATACTTAAAGCGTTTTCCATAAGCATCAACTTCTAAAATAATAAAAACGAACGCCTTTTTACGATGTCCCCACCTCTTGCGCTTTCTAGGTTGTATCGATTACTTTTTTCCGTTTGTTTATTATTTGAGTTTTTAAGTGCATTTCCCTTTAAGTTGAAGAATACCATTTTTCTGCGCCTTTATAGAGCATAGAAAAAGTCATAACCACTCAAATTTTTTTTGTTGTTTTTCGTTTTTTCTTAGCGCTGAAAAGGCTACTTCACTCACAGATGAATGATTTGAAGGATAGGTAGCGGCGACTTGGCGGCAAAAAGGTCATGTGATAAAAATGAAATAAAAACAGCGCAAACAAGTGCAGTAAAATAGAAATTAAAAGCTAAACGGATAGTCAAAGTATAATAAAATATCAGTATGCTAGTATATATACTTGAAAGTAATGTAGCTAAGCATCTAACACAAATAAAAATACGGAAAAATTCGAAATACCAACATCGGCCATCAAAAGCGGAAACGGATACGTGCTGGGTGAACTCGAAGTGGTGGCTGGTGGGAGGCAATTGCTTTAATGTACACACAGGACAAATGTGGCTTTGGCATAAAAAGTCTAAAACGCAACTAATATAATATACTTATATAAAGAAAAAACAACACAAGTAGAGAAGTCAAAATATATGCGACAAAATAAAATTTAAACCCAACATAAAAATTTAAAGTTATAAAATACCAACGTGGGTAGTTTCGGGCACCTCAAAGGATATTGCTTTCAATCGATAAAGTTTAAGGTGATATAAATAAAAAAAAATAGGTAGACTGAAGTCAAGCTACGCTGTTGTTAGGAATGACCTCTACGTAATCTAGCTTCATACCAAATATTGCTTTATGTTCTGAATAAGTTAAATACACAGTGACGGAGAATAGATGAAATGTAGTAAAATATATTTCTCTGGGCATGTGCTTCAAGTTACAGAACGAAGAGAGGCGTGTGTGCTAAAACAGACACGGCAAAATTGTCTAGCCGTTAACAAAACTAAGCATGGAGCAAAAAATATAGTACGTTTTTCAAATCCATAAGTTTAATTGATGAACTATTTCAGAGACTATAGAACTGAACCATGAAATAGCAATCGTCGTCTTTATCTAGACTTGGATTATACAAATAGGAATCTCCAAGATCTGCCAAGAATTTGAAGGAGCCTGTTATTATTATATTTTACCGCATTCCATAGAGCTCTAAACATGACACCGACATCGCTTTGGTAGATAATAACAAAATTTTGATTATTTTTTTTGGTCCTTCCCACAATTTTTATTCTATTCTTCTCTAAAAAAATATATATAAGAGCTTCTGTGACATCTTTGTTATCTCCAGAAACCTCGGAAAAATCTTGAAATACACCACAATTAGCGGAAATACAATTGCCGGACTTTAAAACCATATCGACTGGGTATAATAAAATGAAGTCAACTGTAAACCAAAATTGCTAAAAATTTTAAATGTTTAAAATGCGGTTGGGTGACTAGCGTTGGTGGATTGCTATAAATGTGTGGCGCTTGAGTTGTGTCCTTTCGTCTTCTTGGCACGCCACTCGTATTGACCGCAAAAAGGCTGCGTAAATTTGTTGTTGCTTGAAAGCGCACGAGGACACTAGACAAACCGGCAGGACGTAAACTAATACAAATAAATAGCTAAGCGGTCTTTTTTGCGTCATTTCACCTTTCCTTTGGGGCACTTGAGTGAGTGGTCGGTCATCAGCGCAGGCACAACAACAACAATATGAATAACAAAAACATGGTATATATAATATTAAAAAGGCCAACGTTGATTTCTAGGCTGATGCATTTTTAATGAACATTATTATTGTTTTATTTATTTTTCTTTTTTTTCTTTTGCTGTTTTTATTTTTCACGACGTTATTGTACCGGTTGGCAGACGAAAAGTCAATGTAGATGACAGGAGACGGCGCGCGCACGCCATCACTGCTCATTTCTGGCTATTTGGCGTGCTTAGAGCAAGACTTATTTTCATTTGGTTGCACAATTATAATATTGACAAAGTTGAGTGGACAGCATTTTGCTTGACTGCTATCGGCGACCGACGACCGTTGGCAGGCGGCAGTGCCACGAAAGTATGTGTGCTTGTAGGTGGACGGGGTTCAGTTTGCGTAGGATTTTTGGGTTCTTGACGTGTTTTTGTTGCAGAAAGTAAAGGATTTAAAATACAGTCTTGAGTTTTTGTCGTTAATATTTTATATTTTACTGCCTTGTGGGATGGCACTGGCCTCGACTGCCTCATATATGTATATACCTATTTATTATACCTAAACTACCGGTCTCTCCGCATGTGTATACTCTATTGTGCCAGCAAGTACGCTTTTGATAGTGTCTATCGTCTTTGTTCTGCATCCGTTTACTTACTGTTGCTACATAATTTATGCAACACAAGTAATTACTACACAATTCCTATGTTTTTGCAACAAATTAAGTCTGATTCCAGTGTAATTTTCTTTTACTTTGTGTATATGTGAGCGTTTATATATATGTACATATGTATACCTTCCCATAACATTTACAAAGGAAAGGTCTAAGTAATAACAATTTGCTTGCTTTATGGGTTTTTGCTCAATAATTTTAACCATTCACTCTAAATATTTAATAAATAACTAATAGCAGCATAAACATGACTATGTGTGGAAATTTTATTACTACAAATGTTCAAAGTATGTACTTTAATTATATTTTATTTTTTAACGGGTGATCCAAGTAGAGGTTCTTTTTCGGTAGCCTTTTTTTGACAAGTCACGCATGGGTCGTGTCAAGTTGTCATATAATTTTTTTCAATATTGTTTGGTATTTTATCATGGAAAGACTTACGCCAGAATAACGTTTACAAGCCGTTCAATTGTATTACGAAAATTCATGTTATGTAAAGCATGTGTTTTGCCCGCTTCGCTCAACTTATGATCAACATAATTGGCCTACTGAGTGTACTATTCCCAACACCATCATCCATCTTGAGACCCAGCATTCATTATTGGACAATATTCGACCGTATAGAATTCACCTAGCACGCAGTGAAGAAAATATAGCGACCGTAGATTCAAGAATGGAATGGAAGAGATTCAAGAGCTTCCATTTCATCCAGAAAAATAATGGTTTGATGTGGTTTGTGGGTCGGTAGAATCTTCGGTTCATATTTATTCAAAAATGATGCCGGTGATAACCGACTATTTGATGCCTTAAATTGTCTTCTTTTGGACCGGTTGATTGGCCACCAAAATCGTAAGGCTTTTTCCAGTAGGGATACGTAAAGTCTAAAGTCTATGCGGACAATCCCGTTTCAATTCAGGCCTTGGAGCAAAACATCATGTTTGTCATTCGCAGTTACCAGTTGAAAAAACAAATGCCAGAGAATGTTATTTCGAATGATAATAAACCTTCCCCAATAAATTTGAATTTTTTGTGCTTCTTTTCTTTTGAAAGTACGGAACCTCGAAATGCGTCACCAAATACATTTTATAAGTTTTATAAACCTGAATTTCCAATAAATAGAGAAAAAACCTCCTAAAAGATAGTATACATTTAAAAATCGCTTTCTCACTAGCACTAGGTTTAACCAAAGTTTTATACAACGACAATCGAGTTCAGACTGAATACGGGATTTTTCACTTACTGAGTTCCGAACGTTAGTTGGTGTTCCAAGACTCGACATCGAATTGTTTTTCAGTTGATAGAAATTAAAAAAAAAAAACAAGAAAAAAAGTTTACTTCGGTTGCACCATAATAATAACCATGCACAATTTTTGGATAATATCTCGTCAAATGAGAAAGATTTCCATACAAGCACTTTATTCCGATCACTCAGTTTGTATTGCAGCTATATGCTATAAAAGTCCGATATCGGCCGTTCCGATAAAAGAGCAGCTTCTTGATGAGAAAAGGACGATTGCTGGTCGATATCTCAAAAACTGAGGGACTTGTTCGTATATACCATACACTGACGGACATGGCTAAATCGACTTAACTCGTGACGCTGATCATTTATATCTATACTTTATAAGGTCTCTGACGTTTTCTTTTGGGGTGTTACAAACAGCAAGGTAAACTTAATATACCCTGTTCAGGATATAAACACTCTCTGACCGAAAACCCGTTCCCTTTTTTAATTTTTTGATTATAACAGAATATTTGGTTAGTACCAGTTGATCGATTCGTTTCTAACTCATTTTCATACAGCGTGATTGTGATATATCTCTATTACATTGGGGCTTTTACATTTTTTATATCGATCTGCTTGCTCCAGCTCTTCCCTAACTGCCACAACTTTATCAGGACAACTGGAGAGTTTGTTAAAATTATTAAAATAAATTATTGCTAATCTTCCAACTTTTCGATACATTTCTGTATAACGAATCGTGCTTCGAAATAGGTGTTTCTCGCTGATCGCCTCGGTTACATCCCCAATTGACATCTTTGCTTTCGTTATCTTCGATTTGAGGCATGGTACATTGACTTCCTTAAATCGGGACGTTTTTCTTTCCTTCGAACTTTCCAAAACATCGCTATTAAATGTTATTCTTTGGTTAGGTAGTCGATAAAAATTAATCGTTGACTATCCATGCAATCTCGTGATGATTTATCATAAAAACGATATACATTTTTTGCTCTCTGACGACTTTTTCTTTCTAACGACTTGAAAGCTTTAACTCAATCAGTAGGAATGCAAAGCTTTAGCTCAGGGTACGCTACTGCTACGTAGATGTTATAATCCGAAATGGATGGAGCTTTCTTGCTTACACTCGTATCTTGCGCGGTTTTCAAACTGTTTTCGAACTTATATTGCATCACATGGATTTGGCATAGCTTTTAAAAAATTTATGCCGAAATGACAATTAAATGGACGAGACGAACAATTAAAAAACTCTGGTTCGCCTTTAGATGGCGGTGGTACGCCACATTTCTCTGTCATCAATTCAAAAAAAAATTTTACTTTAAGAAATAATTTTTCTTCAACAAATGTAGGTTTAAGAACATTCAGGTAATAAAACCGAATGACAACATGATGATGACTTAGTCAGACTATCAGTGTAAAAAAGTGTTGCGGTATTAACCGTTATACTGTTTCATAAGATAGCTGTGTTTTTACCACGTGAAAGCAATTTCAATATCTGATTAGTGGTTTAAGTTCATGACAGAAACTGCAGCTGAGCTTGAGAGTGACCATAGTCAAATTTGAGATATCGATCTGAAGTTTTGCACACGTCATTTTTTCCCCAGAAGCTATTCATTTGTCGAAATCGCCACAAACGGACTATAAAAGCATAAAGCTATCATACAAACTGACCAATCAAAATGAAATTCGTGTTTTTAAATTATTTTTATTTGACAAGATATATTTACAAAATTGCACATAGATTATTGCTCAAGGCAACGCTACAACCTCCGAACAACTTATTTAGATCGGATGACTATAGCCCGAACAGGGGATCACTATTAGTGCAGCAGAGCCCTTATTTACTCAGCTACTTCCGACTCATGAACTTATGTTTGTTTGTAATCATTGCTTCACCTTAATAATATTTCGCTTGTAACTTTATATGAAATATATAATTAGTGTGTTTTAATAACACGATTGTGAGGATTTAATAGATTTTCTCAGAATCGTTACCAACAGATCGTACGCATTTACGATGTTTCTAGTTATAATGCAACAAAGTAAATTCATGTTTATGAAAATGAGAAATTGTAAATAAATACTACAAGCACTTAACCATAGTGTCATAAATACCCAACCGCAGCCCTTTCGACGCGCGTAAACGCATTTAACCCTCTCGGCAGCAGCAACGGCAAACAGCATTTCCGTTGCTTTTATGTCACCGAGGGATTGTTGGCAGTGCGAAAATTATTACTAGTACTTCGTACAGAGTCGTAATGCACACACACAAACGCACAATTAAAGTACGTATGCGCAAATGAATATCTCAAGCATGGCGCGTATATAATTAAGCTGTCAGATTATTTTGACACATAGTACAAGAAATGGGAAGTAATGAACGCTGAAGGGGACGAAAACAGGCGGCTAGCAAGAGCGCAATAATTGCAGGGTAAGCGGCGAGTGACGGAGGTGAGCTGCGACCACAAAATCTGCGATAAATTTTTGCAACGCATTTTTTTGCTGCCTTTTTGCTTGTGGTGAACCATAAAAAACCAAAATAAATTACAAAATAATAAATGTGAAGAAGGCACACAAACAAATATACAAGTGTAACGGTAAATTTTCATATGTTTGTGTGTGGGACGCGCGCTTCCGTATGGCGGTTTCGAGAAAAAGGGGTGCAAACTCTGGCACAGAGTAGCTGGAAACGACAACCCGCTCTCAAATTCATTATATGGGGCGGTGCGTGGAAGAGTACAACAACAATATATACAGCAAAAGTAATGATTTTCGGCAAATAATTCACCGCTGCCGACATTTCCACACTGAATTGCGACGCGCGCTGCGCAAAACTTTTACAATTTTACGATTTTACAGCGCAATTAAATTCAAACGCGCCGTCCTTTGCCTATTGGCAGCAAAAAATTTCGCGCGAATAAAAAAATTTTTAGAACCCTGACGAAAGTATCGAAGCGTTAGCCAGCAAAGGGGTTACAAAAAAGTATCAATTCAAACGACAAAAGGTGAACCAAACCCAAATGCATCGATTTTGTCGCGCGCCATTGTTACTGTTGTGGTCATATGCTTCACTTTCTATTATCACTTAGCTGGCTGGTGCTGCTGCGCGCGTAACCCCCACAGGAGGTGCGCTCGTAAATTGAAAAGTAAAAGCGTATTGTACGTGGTGCAGAGCGAAATAGCAGCGCGTATCGTCAAAGTTTAAATTATTGCATTGGCGCTGGACTGTCGCCGCATTTATTCACTCCGCGCTCACATACGGTGAATATGTTTAGTATGTGTATACGTTTCTACATACGTATAAATTAATACTTCAATGCAGCAGCGCTGCGTGTGTGTGCACTAACGGTAAATAGGTTGCGAGCGTGGGGATCCGTGGACTAAGTGAGAAACGTTGTTGGACATATGCAGGTCCTGCTTAGCGCGTGTGCGTAATGGTTTCACTAGCTGCTCGTAAAACTGGGTTATCGTTTGTGGACAGTCAGTAACGGGTTGTTAGCGTCCAAGCAGCTTATAATCATATGAAAAAATGGCCGTCAGAAAATTTTGGAAAGGAGGAGCCTTAGTTAAAAAGTCAAAAGCCAATGCTATCAAGTTGCTGTGAGATTTTGTGGACGAAAGTTCGTAGTCCCGAAGTTGCCTTTGTAAACCATGACTGAAAAATTGTCGACTGCTACATTAATTTAATTCGCCTTGAAATCGGATAGAATCAATACAGCATCATTATAAACTGTTAAGATTGACTTGACTATATGTCCAACTGTAGCCTTTGACTACTTTCTAATTCGGATACCGTGCTCTATTTGTGTTCAAGGATGGAAAAGTCAAATCTTAAGTTCTATTTGATTTGGCTCCACTTAACAGCCCGATATTCAAAGAAAAATTGAGAGTTAAATACACTATTTCTTCTCTTCCTCTTTTCACGAAGAAATTCGTTTGATCAGATTATGTAAAATTTAGTTAAAATGCCATATTAACCATTGGAGTCTATATATTTAAAACTATGTTTTCAGAGAACAAATCGGCTTGAGGATCCCGTCTGAGTTGGCTTTCGCCTGCGTGACAGCTCATAGTGGTATCGAAGTGAATGAGGCCAGGGATGAATTAGTAGGTAAGAGAGGGTTTCATTATTGAGCAACTAAAACTCTTTTCTGCACTTGGTTGGTTCTCTTCTCTGGTTGGTTGGTAGATGTTTTATAAAGACAGAATTTAAAATTCCCCAACCGGCTAGTTTATTTGGCTACCCTACAATCTCTATGCTTTGCCTGTTTGCAATTCTCTTACCAATTTTCTGAATGCTTTCAGAAGAAACTCTTCATTCACTCATCTTTTAATTCATACGCTAACTGAATTCTTTCCTGAGTTTAATCCGGAAATCTCACCAAGCTTTAGAAAGTAAATAAAGGATATATAAAGCTTAAGCGTTCTGTAGATACCAAATTAGCACAGACTGCAATCGGATGTTATACTAAACCAAATCAGGTTACATTTATTTTTACTGGCTGAATTCCAAGCCTCTCTGGATGAAAGCTTAAGTTTAGGAGACTTCGCTGTTCTCTAAAAAGCGGTTCTACATTGCGCTTATTAGAACATTCGGTACTTGAGTTGCGATTGTGCATTAAACCCCCGAAATCCCTCTTTGCGTAAACCACTGTTCTGTATATTCAATAACCGAAGCAGCTTAATTATCCTTTTACTTCGTTTCTACTTCTGTTCTTTATACTTTTGCAATATTTCACTATACGCTTTCCGCTTTTTAGGTCACATAATTTTAAACGACGTATATATGTATTTATTTAGCGCTATTCTTTGTGCTAACCCGCTGATAGAAATACAGTTTGTATTCAATACATACTGTCCGCAGGGATACGAAAACAAAATCAAAGGGAGGAATAAAAGCAGTAGTGAATCTTACTATACCTTCGCACTCAACTAGTTGTATAGCTGGTGGTGGATTGGGTTGGGATATAATTTCCTTAGGGGATTAATAAATACTCACTTGTCATTATGAATGGTGTCACTGTCTTTTTAATAAAGTTCTATATCTTCATTAACTATTTTCCGTGTTGCTTGTTCGCTACAATTTAACGAAGCTCCTGCCATTAGAAACGTAGATTTAAATGCGGATGTGGTGGGTTAAAGAGTTGTTTCTTCACTGCTATGTATTTTGAAAGAAAGTTATATACATATTTCAGATTTGTGAACAATAAAATCAGCCTTTAGAGAACATGTATTTGTATAACTTCCACTCATAAAAGTTTACTTTTACGCTTTTTACACTGATGACCTGTCATAGCACAAAGGGGGTTTCAGTTCCTAGAAAATTGAGTCATCAAGTGATCGTACTTTGTTGCATGCGTGCAAAAATGTTCATGCTTTTTTCTGCGCGTATCAGTGCGTACAGTATCCGAAAACCTCAGGGATTGGATACTTGTATTCTCATAGAATGACTTTATCTGGGCAGCACTATGGCAGGGTTTTGGCTGAATCGATTATACTTGTATATCGATGTTATTGTAGAGTTCGTCTGAAGTTATATATAAATCATTAATAATGGCAAGACCCATCTCTTGAGTTATTGAGATCATACCGTATTTTGGCAAAGTTGTCAACAAATTAAGCACGATCTCAGGACTATATAGTCATTCATATATAATATTTAACGCTCTGTTAACTTCCCCACAACCATATTGTTCGATTAAGTACCACACCATCACTTCATTTTTCCTTTCCAAAACTTAACGAGCATAGCATATTTCGTAATATTAGCTTTTTAAAGTTCCGGAATTGAAGAAAGGCTACGTTCTACTAAGATGATTGATGATTGCTAGTTGCCTGTCTAGAGTTCTCTTGATGTATCTATGCTACAGCAACATTGCTGTCCGTTCAGAGTAATTTATAGTGAACTAAATGTGTAATCAGGGAATTAGAGTCGCGTCAAATGGAAAAGGTCGCATGACACAAATCTAGAATATATTCTAGTAGTTCTTTCCTTCTAGCCGTGGTGTTGGGAGTGATATTCTGACATGTCTGCAATTTTTAGTCTTCATTTTTCAGTTTCGGTGGATTAGTTGAGCATATCGCAAGCATATTCTCTGAGGTTGTTTAAATATTAGCAAAGTGGTTATGTATCAAGAACACTTTTCCGGCTTGGAATCCAAATCTTGATCTCATTGAATTATTGAAGATTTTTTACACGTTTTTAATAATATTAAAAAATTCTCAAGTAGTCGGACTTAATGTCAACATAGCAATTCTTATGAACTTTATCCTAATTTGAAGGTTTTGTGTCTCTTAATAAAATGAGAGAATTTCAGCTCGAGGACATCATTCCACGGTTAGCGTGCACATGTGTTGTCAAGCGTGACAAGTGGATCACCCAGCTTTTTATCTATAGCATACAGACTTTATGGAAATTCACACCTCAATTTACTCATATTCAAAATTAAGTCCCTATCTCTCAAAATCTACACATAATAATATGTAATATATAATATTCTTTTTTGTCGCGAAGTTGTCACAAAGTGAAGGTCCTTTCGCGTGCTTGAACAAAATATAATACTTCATACAAACACATCTGCAGGCATAACGCACACATTCACTGCACACGCAGCAGCGTATCGCGTGTGTGGCATGAAACGCGCTCAAGCTCTACTATAATTAGCGCGCTTAACGCTTTGAGGCACCCGCCGGCGTCAACGTCATTATACACGAAATTATCAACATTTTTCATCATTCTCCGTAAACAAAAACAACAAGAGCTGGCGAAGTAGCGCGCCACTTAGACAGCGGTGGGGCTGTCAGCCAGAGCTTGCATTAACCTCTCACCGAGTTGTATGTATCCATGTACAAATGTACCTGTGCTTTAAATTATATATATTTACTTGTATGTATGTGTGTATATTTGTAGCCGGCTGCATGTTTCGCAAGGATCTCATAATTATCCACTTTAATTGAGTATTTCCGTTGCTTTTGTTTGTTGCAAAGTAAAGTGTTGCAACGTGGAGCTTGACGAGTAGATTCTAATGTCCCTTAACTGTATGTATGTATGTGATCGTGTGTATTATTGTTGTAGAAATAATTTTAAATTTTTAATGAAAGAAGACTGGTCCGAAATAGATGCAAGTCGACCAGTTTGTGAAAATTCTAGAATCATTAAAAAACGCTGTGAAGACTCTGGATAGTTGTAATAAATGCCATTTAGAAATTGAAACACTTGGAAGCGAAGTTTAAAGAAAGTTTTTTGAATACTCTGAGTGATCTTGGAGCCGAGAGTCTTAACCGGGCTATAGAGATACCGCGGTAATCCGGTTGTAAATACTAGCAAATCTAGTTCGGAAAAATTTAAAAGATGTTCAACTGCTTTACTTCGGAGGATCTCATCAGAAACATCAGATTTGCAAAGTGCATATATCCAGAAAATCTATTCTGACTCTCACGACGAAGGATCGTTTCTGGATATACGGAGCTTTTTTTACAAACATAAACTGCAAAATTGATGCAAAAGTAAATATAAGAGCTCATTTCATCATTAACTTTAGTATGAAAGGTAACAGATACAGGATTCGCAACAACTTTGAATATAAATTTTGAGCTATCCAAGAGTTCAGTCTCAGTAATCTGAATGAAAAATCTGCCACCATATAATTAGCAGATTATCATATAATTATTACTACTAACCAAATAGTCCACGTAAAGGACCACCACCACCCCTAAAAGGCTTAGTTCTGCTTTGGTTAGGGAACAATTATGTATAGGGCTACATGCCGCTAACTACCGTTGTTTATATCTTACTTCTAATGGGTGTTTTTGTGAACTAATTGACGCAATGATGATGATGTTATCACTCACACACACACATAAACATGTATATTCACGTTTTTAGCGTCTAACACGCTCCGAGTATTAAAGCAACGCTTGCAATTAGTCGGCACGGCTTTGTGCTTACACCAGCGGGCCTTGAGCTACAAACGTGCGAATTCTACAAAGGTAGTTTTCAGAAAGTTGATAAGATGCAAACAAAGGCAAAATAGATTTTTATTTTTGCATCTTCGTATTAAAGAGAAGGCGCGAGATTTTAAGTAAATAAAGTTGAAATTTTTAAGAAAACAATTTTTCTATTATAATTATTGCAAGTCGTTTATTTTTTACAGAGACGATTAGAGTGCGTCCTTAATGAGACGCAAAGCAAAGCTAACACTAATGGCAAATATAGTCTTGCCATAAATTCTGTTACAAAGTTTACAATGCAAACAGTGAGGGCAAATTCTGACAACGTGCTTGTATCAAACTAGGTGCTGCAGATACAAGCGGCTTCTTCAATTGGAAGCGGCTTCTTCAATTGGTCAAAGAACATGAAAGTATGCTTTTTATAGATGGCAAAAATGTTCACTGTTAAAGCAGTTTTTAATTAGCAAAATGACTAAATCTACGCAAAAATTTCTAAAGACGAAAAAAATCGTATTCCAAGTTGTTCAATGCGGGCACCATCCAGCCATTATAATGGTTTGATGGCGTTACACCTCTTCAGTTCTGTGAAAGAGAGTTTAAAATTGGGGCAACAGTTTCATAGATGCAGATGATTGGCCGTGTGGATGTCGCGGTTTGAATCCGTTGGACTACACTTTGTGGCCAGAGTTGGAGAACATGGCGTGTCAAATACACCACAGAGATTTGGAGAGCCTCAAAAAATCTTTGGTTCGAGCAGCCTCGTCAATACCAATAGAAATTCTGCGTGCTGCTTTGATCAAAGATCGAATCGTTTGAGGGCTCTTGTGAAAGCAAAAAGTGACTATTTCGAATAAACTTTTGTATATCGCTAATTCAATATATATTATATATTCATTATTAAATTTACTTAACATTATTAAAAAATGTATTATTTTTCTTTTAGTTGTGCCTTCCTTCCTTCTTTCCTTTCCTTCTTTTCGAGCGAAATAGTGAGAAAACAGGTTTTACTGATAATAAAGCCGTAATATGTTTGTTAAGTTGGTTTCACAACTCTCAAAATTTAGTACTGAATAATGGAAAGTTGTGTTTTACGTATAATAAAACAAAGAGTTTTCTATAAGTTTTGAAATTATGTAGCGATGTCTTCGTTTTCCTTCGAAATCAGAAATCAAAGTTGAGTTTCATATTCACTCTGATATCCTGCTTTTATTACTTAACTGATATCAATCAAGAATTTTAAAAAATTTATCGATGTTTAAATATAATTTTTTTCAAGCAGTTCATACAGACTGTAGAATTATAGTAGAGGTCTTAAAATAACAGTGTTATTGAAAGTTTTTTTTCTAAGAGAGACAAATATTAGTGCACGGCTTCATTGATCTCAAGGTGAAATAGTTGTATGCGATCCTCACTTGGATATCTTAGCTAGAAATATCACTTACTAAAAAAATGAGCGAGTTGTGGTCTTTTCACAAAGTTAGCTAACACTAATAAGACAAATTTTTACTCGAAAAAAACAGATAGGCCAAAACAGAAACTTGACAGCTTCTTCTGAACCTTAGTTTTACCAATTTCAACAGACAATCAACGTTTTTCTTTTTGAGTTAAAAATATAAGTTCGGCCGAATGCTGATCAAAGAGTCTATTCACTTTAGCAGACTGTATTTTATGATCATAATGAGCTAATGTCATATCGGAAAAACGTATATTTCAGTTTTGAAGGAAAATAATTTATTGGGTTGGCATCAAGTAATTGCGGATGTCACTCATAAATGGCTTCAGTTGAATTTTTAGGTTTGCTGGCGTAGTCCAAATGTAAAACACATTTTGTTAATTCTAAAAAAGTTTTAATATTGCGATTAAAGTATCGATCCGATACCGATCTCTTTACTTGGTGGTGTTCTTTAGACATAAATTTTCGAATTATACTCAACTTAGAACAAATTAAGCTAAGCTTATCTCGAGGAAATGCTAAGAACCGGTTACGATTCCTTTAACGACAATACGATGATTTATAACTACGATTCCTCTTCTTTTCGAAGGCTTTACGAACTCAAGACCCTAAAAAAATTATTTACACTTGGCATATACTGCTTTAAAACAAAATGCTCTAAATAATTGCGTTAATTTCTTGAAGGTTTGGAGTGCAGCGAATCGCACAAACAACTGGTATAAACTGCTTAAACTGGCATAAATCTAGTAGCATATGAAGACAATACTTAGAAGTTTTTAGGAAAGAGCTTTCATACTCTCATTTATTAAGCTTAGCTCTATAACTTTATAGTCGACTTCACATTAAACATTAAAAGAGAGCAGAGCTCAGACATAGTCAGTAAAGCAGTTGTGAGTCGAAGATGCCTAATTTAAATACTATTTAGACGCGAATTAAAATATGGCTTATTTTTCGAGTGAATTATTTTATTTTATATCATACTAGTTATGAGACTTTTTATCTAACACTATGAGCTTTTCAAGCTCAAGCTTCTCATACCTCACGGCAGATTACCTGAGGCTCCAACGGAGTTATTTACAAATCATCAATTCCACAAATGTTACATTTCCGCAAATATGCAACGACATATAATAAGTACTTTGTGGAATTGCAAAGCAGCCAAAAAAGGTGCATAAGCACTGGAAAAAAATTACACCCTTCGTTGCATACTGCACTTGGTATATTTTCCCAGCGAATGCCGGCATTTTTGTGCTGCTCCCATACTGCCTACATTCTTCCGCTTACCGCTGGGTGGAAGTTCTTTTTCATTTATTTAATAGTAATAGTTGTTGTTTCTGCTGCTCTATCTACGCATAGGTATTTGCTATATTTTTTTCGCGCTGTTGTGTCTGCATTCTGCGGTTGCGCTATTTCTCGATTCAAATATCAGGCGGTATGTGGAAAAATATTCACATATACTCGAACACAGAGCATAAAATATGTTCGTGGAAATAATTTTCCGCTGCTTGATCGGTTTCAGTGCAATGCACAAATTCATTTGAAGTTGTGTCTTTGACTTTGTACACGCGCTTGCAGCGTTGCTTTGCCGTCTTTGGCGAAGCGGGTATCACAGTAAAGCGTAGACAACGTAAAGAACGCGACAATTGCAATTGTTACTGTGAAATTGTCGAGGTGTGAAGAGCAAATAATTGCTTTAGATAATTTTCTTAATTCCTTTTAATTGTTAAATGCAGCCGGGGTGTTTGTGGCACGTTGCTATGCCATAAATGGAAAGGTGTATGTAAAGGGAGTTAGAGTCGCATGTCAAACCCATTACTTGATTACTTGTTAATCTCTAGGGTTTAGCAAGAAATATTGCATGTAATATTTGTATTATAATTTTGTAGAATTATCAGCTGCTTGAGTTGGATCGTTACGCTTTGTTACCTTCCTTGAATTTTAAGGGTGCTGTGTTCTTACACCCATTCTCCCCATAACCCTGCATTGACGACCAATTCTAGGAATTTTTCTTACTAATGTAAGAAAGTTAAACAAGTTTCACTGAAAGACTGGCATTTTATGGTTTAAACTGGTCGAATAACCAGTTTCGGAATATATAAAAATAATAAATTAATAAAAAATATTAAATTTGTTAGTAGTTGTACCTTTCCTGCACATGCACATAGAATTGTTGATCATTTGAGTCACTTTAAGGTTTTGTGTGGTTCGTTCTTTTATTGTTTATCATCTCGTCTTACACGTAAAATTTATTCCCAAGTACTCTAAATTGCGGATTTCTTTTTTGGATACTCTAACTAACTTAATGACTTTAGCCGGCTCCATCATATATTCAAATTTCTAGGGTCCCTTTCAGACTCTCGCCTTATATAAGTTGGGACTTCATTGATGGTCTTCATATTGTTGACCTTCCCTTCTTTTAGGCAATATAATCAATTATACTTTTTCGCTCTATATCTTCGAAGGCTGATCCTTCAATTAAATATGTTTAAACTAGTAAGAACTATGAAACTTGGGAGTGTACTCAGCTAGCGCCGACATCTTAAAAAACAATGTAGGTTAAATTTAAGTTCAGCAAAGTCAGTGAGTCTCAGCTAGTTGCGAAGCTTTCGCTTTGAAGGTTGATTTCTTCGTCTTAGTCGAACAGTTCTCGCACCGTAGCCCCAAATGATCGAATTATTCAACAATCATATGTTGGACGTTACCAAAGAAGACGCCGTTTATTAAATTTTATCCATAATTTATCCGGTCAATGCACAGCAACTTTGCAGCAGCAATTGCTTTCGAGAGGTTTTCAAAAATACACGATACACTGCCCGAAAGCTGAATTGAAACTTCTTTTCTTCGCGATCGTTTGGAATTTTGGTTTGGTCCAATGTTAGCTCTAATTGTCCGAACCCAGTATCACGTGTGCATAACCTTGGTCTGAGATGAGCTGACTGTTCTAACAGGATATTTTGACAGGGAAAGCTGTACTGTAGCTCCTGTTTTTGAGGTTTTCTTGTAATCTTGGTGACCAAAGGTGGCTCTGATTGTCCGAAATCGGTATTACGGCTACGTGGCCTTGAATTCAGGTGAACTGACAACTCTAACAGGATAGCTTGACAAAGAAATATTATTCTTCCATGTAAATCCATAGAGTAGCAGTGAATGAGCTCTTCTCAACAATTATCGCGTAGCATGCTTGAGTTCTATCTATATTTCGCCAACGAAAAGGTAATACTAAAAACAACAAATTAACGGCCTTCATGCAACCAATTTTAATCATTAGTCACAGATCTAACCAGAACGAATATATGCATGTTCTCAGCCGAACATTAACGGGTTCAACAACGAAATGAATTGGCTGCTTCTTCAGCACTGCCCCGCCAACGAATTAATTCCTACCAATTCCGCCGGCCAACTCGAACGATTCGCAACGCAAATACTCCAGTTTTTAGCATTGCACTGCACTAGAATGTGCAGCGCCTTCCTTTTTCTCGTACATTTTTCAATTTAACAACTTTTTGCACACCCAACGCCGCCACTCAGCTCAGCTATTTCAGTGTTGTTTCTTGGCTGTATCTGATTTCCTTTCTCTCGCTTTGGTTAGTGCGGCCTTCAACGCCACTGGCAAAATGCAAAAAAAAAACAGAAAAAGAAAAGCGGCTAAAGCCAGGCAACGGCAAGCGTCTTTGCCATTATAGTTCTCACAGTTTTCCAGTGCAACCGGTAAAGAAAACTGCCAGCCGAAGAATTGTAGGCAAAAAATCATTTCTGCAGAAACGCAACACAGAAGAAGAATAAGTGTGGCGGCAATCCGGCAAGCGCGATAGTGGAAGAAATTGCTGAGTGTCGGTCGACTGGTGTTTTTTTGTGTTGTTGTTATGTATGGACTAGCAAAACGGCGATCGCTTGCCGGCGGCAAATAGCAAAATTGCAACAGACAATGAGCGGTTTGGTTATAAATACGCATTGTTGTTGCTGGTGGTGGTGGCAACTTCAACGATATCGCCAGACTGCAGCTGTCGGAAGTGGGATGCCTTTGTCGCACCTTTGCTTTGAACTCTCTGGCCAAGCTTCGGGTGCGAGTTCTTCGCCGCACATAATGGTTAAATGTATGCAAGTTTGTTGTTGTTGTTATTTCTCTTCTTGTTCAACTTATGCACTTTGCTTACGATTTTTTTTCTTTCATTTCCAATCGTTCAGCTATTTCCTTTGTGTTCTCATGCTTTTGTGCATTTCTTTGCGTTTCGAATTGAGTGTCCGCGAGGCTTGTGGAATATTAGATTCCATTCATAATAGTTCAGCGTTCAACGACAGAAGTGGGTTAATTTTATAGTCTATGAAAATTTAAAAAGAGTTGTTCAATTGTTTCTGAAATGCTTTGCTATATGTAAATGGAAAATCTTTTGAGGCGCCCACAGGCTGTCCAGCTATTCGTGCACTTAGCAGACGCAGAAACGCAATATCTTTTCCAATATGAAGCTCGTTCATTTAGTTATCGTTATTGGAAGTGAGCATTATTTAAAGAAATTTAAAAGACATGTCAAAAGCAGAAAAATCATAAAGCAATTCTTGACATCTGAAAGCCATTTGAGACCGCTATAAGTTTTGGAAGTTGGAAGGTTTAACAATACATAAGCAGTGCTGGCCTCTTAAATGCTCAGAATATTATTGACCATAAGAACCTAAACGAAGAATGCATCGACTTACAAGGTAGGATCATGCGGGAAACGTTATGATCTTGGTTACCAAAACACTTTACTTCACATGTATGTTACTCATTGAGTTCGGAATTAAAGATCTCCAATGGTCTAAATAAGCGCTAATTTCGAAATAAAATGTTCTTTTTTAAGCCCTTAACTTACATTTAGGCTTGGTAAGGTCACACTGTCTGATAAAGCTCCGGAGGAAATTGCACAACTGTTCTGTTATTTTAATTGCACATAAGCTGATTGAGTAACCGTTTCCTACCTCCAGTTTAGTTTAGTGGCCAACTTATATATGTATTTGCCAACATTTCATGTTTCTTTTTTTGTGTCGAGCAAATTGAACAATAGTAAGTTAAAGCCCAAAATAAAAATGTTACCTCGGTTGCCAGGCGGTTTGCTACTAAGTTCCAATGACTTGCTTTAAACATGATAATCGTCATTTAGTTGGATTTGGATTGGTCAGATGGAGAGAGATCTTACTCTTTTATGGACTTAAGTTAACTTATGACAATTTCTATAAAATGAACCAATGTTTTACTGAGTCAAAAGAACCTGGCCGAAAAAATTTATTTTATTCACCACTTATTCTACTACGTTATCTTAATGTATAAAAGTACTTTCGAAGATCTCAAAATCCTTTCCGAACAGCGAATTTTTGCTAAAAGAAGCTAAAGTAGAAGTGTTAAATGAAAATTTTCCCAAACGAAATACATTTCCGAATTTTATTGACTAAAACCAGGATTATGGTATTTTATGGTAGTTTGATCAAGGTTGCAAAAAGAAGCTCGATGAAAGTCATACCAGGAGAGATTGGCTTTATAGTTGAAATTCTTTAATTGACTTAAAATTCTCTGAGATAGTAAAGAAGTAAAAATGTATCTCTGGTGTAAAATTATCTTTCGGCTAAAGATTCATCACAGCTTATCTCACAGCTTATTGTTTGGTCGCGAAGCTAACCTATCCATATGTACATATATGGCCCGTCAGAGATTAGATGCCATTTTTGAGCGTAACACTACCTCAGTCACAAACAATCCGCATAATTATCGTTGATATTCATTTATATGTATTATCAAATCGTCGCCGATCACATTAACAGCAATCGCCGACTTGGCAAAAGGTATCTACAAATATAATCCGCACTAATTGCGTCCCTGTAAAATCAGACGGAATACACAATAGGAAAAAGGGAATTTTTGCATACTACACCACAAAGATATGACAATAAGAACTTTGATTTCCAAAACGAAGCAAATGAAATACGCTGCATGGCATGTCAGGGTACAACAACTGACTAAATCTCGCGGATATCACTCAACTTTACGAAGAAAAAAACATTTCGAGCTTTTATCTCGCGCAAACGAAGCCGTTCGCGGCAGCTGAATGCCAAACCAAGTGTGGTAAATGCATTTTCGAACTTTGCTGATTAAGCCGCGACTGCTGCGCTTTAACAAAACTCCACTTAAAGAAGTTTGAAAGATTGAAAAACCAAAAAATCCAAAACAAAAGCATAACGGACGGAGGTGAGTAATAAAGGTTGGCAATAAAAGCAGAGGATATATAGTTATATGTATTGTGCAAAAAAGTATGTCCTTTGAAAGCAACTGCCAAGACGGCACAGCAGACGCAACCGGCGCGGTTCGTCTTTGAGTGGAGATGTCGAAAATTTTACGACACGTCGTCACGCTCTTTTGACATTTCATCCGCAATCAGCGTATTGTACGACATACACCATACACCTCATACCAGCGAGCCGACGACCAGCAGCGGCCATCTAAAGACTTCGCAACACAATGCACTAGCGCTGCCGAAAGCATAGCATACATACATACAATAAAGAAGTTTACATATATGTATAAAAGGGATTTGATGAACGCGCCACATTTCGGCTCCATCAGTCTTGCTGTTTGTTGATTATGCAAAAGCCAGTCGCCTGACCGGCAAACCGCCTGCGCTTCCATTGTTAACGTCACTCGAAGCATAGAGCTCCAAACTTCAGCTGCTGCAGCACGTCACGAACAATGGTAGACTTCGGCAGGGTCCAAAAAAATTCAACAGCGGAGCTAACGACGGCGGCGCACAATCCTTTTACGGTTTTAATGCGATTGATGGTCAGCGTGTTTGACAGGCGAACACGAACGCAGATTGATGGATTCACATTAGCAGGCATATTTTTTCCAACAGTTTGTCTCCACGAGCGTGGCGACAGCCTCTTCCTTTTACCAAACGCGCGCCCTTCCTTTTCTGCCTGACCATCGCTTTTCAGTAGTTTTTGGGTAAATTCTTTTTTCGCAAGTTGATTTCCATTCGTTCCGTGGTGATTGCAGTAAATCTATTGTAGTTGTCGGTGAGCGTTTTTTGTCTACTACAGCACTTTGGCGATTCCAGCTTACGACCTTCACTTTTCGGTCGATCTTAATACCGACTGTCTTTGTCCTCAATATGCCTCAAGTGAGCCGGCAATATTCTGTTATTATTATTATATTCACTGAAGCACTTCAATTGGCGAATTGTTGCTGATTTGCTGACGGGATTTGTGTTATATAGTTCTTTATTGTTGCCTTTGACAACATGATCTACAGTTGTTGAGCACAAAAAAATGCTGCTCAGCTCATATCCGCGGCTTGTAGGTAGCAGCGTTTATATTTATACATTTATACGTATACTTAACTCTAATCTTAACGATCGGAATGTCGGTCACTGAAAGGTTTCCAACTTCTTTTGCGTGTTGTTGTGCACTTTGAGTCGCTCAAATCACTCCAACTTAAATAAAAACCATCATTATGCGATAATTTGGTGCATCATTACAGTTCGAGCATGTTAGGCATTCACTTCCAGGAATATTATATTATATAAACAAAGCACAAAAGTATAAGCTATGTGTATATATATTAGGCTTGTTAGTGTTTTAATGGCAAATAATTTATATAATTAGTCACCACTTTGCTTTGTCCAAGCCTGTAACAAATTGTGTTATTTAGTCTAACTATGTATTTAGATGACTCAGTTTAGACCAATTTTTTTAAAATCACATAATTGAAGATGAGACATGGAATTCAACAAGTAAAGAAGGTCTCAATTCATGTGAACTCGAACATTATATAAAATATACACACAATCTGAAAAAATATAAAGGCATTGTAATATTATATTTTACCCGCTTTAAGCGAACAAATTGAGGAACCAAACTTCGACTTTCTATAATATTCCTTTACCTTCGATTTACTTTGTCAATTGAACGTTCCGTCACAAATGAACTACTCATTTACACGAGCCGCTGCCAATTTGATAAACTTTGAAGAGTAGCGAATCGAACAAGCAACTGGTATAAATCACAAATGGTGCTATACTCAATTAAATCTAGTAAATCAAGCGGTTCTATTAATTATATGAGGAAACTAGAAGAGGTAAATTCAAATCGACAACTTGGTTATTGCTACCTAATGTAGATGCAGAACTCAAACATAGGGTAAGAGACCCATTGTGATAACACCGCAACACTCGCTCTATTGTCCTCACTCCGAACCACCCCGTGCTCCTGAAGAAGTCCATCAGTATAAATAGTTTTATTTGTGCAATCTCTGAAGCGTCGTCCGGAATCCCTGGACAGATGGTTGCGATTAATTTTCCTGTATAGAGCCTTGCATTCGCATAAAAGATGTCTTACAGTCTCCTCTTCTTCTACCTCCTGACAGCTTTCACAATAAGCATTGTATGGTGCATCTAGTCTGCTGGCATGTCCACCAATTAGACAGTAACCTATTAGCACTCCTACTGGAATTCTTTTGTCATTTCTTTTGCGACCCATGTTCCATTCATGCCACGTTTGACTGCTTGTTGGGCAAGTCAGGGATTGACTCCACCGAGAATCAACTAAATTTATAACATGTTCATCGATTAAATATTTACAAGTGGCCAGTGGCATAAAAACTCCCTCTTTCTCGAAGTCTAATTGCAGGGTGGTGCCTGCTCTGGCAAGTTCACCTGATTTATAGTTACCAGGGATATTACTATGCCCTGGAACCCATTGCAGGTTTATCGTGAAATAGGATGTTAGATCCACTAAGAGTTCAAGACATTCTTTCACTATCTTTGGCGAAACCCCAAAAGACTTCAATGATTTCGAAGCCGCTTGGCTATCCGTATGTATAAATATACTCCTTTATGTGATCTGTGATCTCCACTTGAAAGACACTGCAGTGGTCTAGTAAACGTAAGGCGATTTTGGTACCTAGTTTTGCTAAAAAGACACCACGTTCCACTCGATTATCTAGTTTGGACCCATCCCTGCCCACCTCGTTTTTTTCCCACTCTTCTCTTTAGAAGTAGGCAATATTGGGGAATTTAGTTTCTATTCTAAGTGAATTTGAAAATCCGTGGTCGCGAGTAAAGAGGACTTACTAAGTATTTTAGAACGCCCCTTATTACAGGCGACTAATTTGAAGGATTCCCTTAATAATTCGATTTATAACGGAATATGTTTAGTATTACGTTAAGTCTCTTAATCGCATAATTCCATATCGAATTTTCGGTGATTAGTTCATACCATATATCTCAAACGATAGTTATATTGCATATATACCATCTATGCAAAGTTGAGGTCTGATGTCCTGACTATTGCAATGTTTTTCAAGCCGATGTTGCTGCCATTACGGAAGCGTTAGATTTACTGCTCCGGAGTGCAGGTCCCAGGCGGCAATACTAGCCTTGAGCTCAGTAATCGTACGCTCAGAGCTGGTTAAGGACGCGAGGGGCGCCATCCGCATACGTGTGGAATTAGCCGAGTCAGAAAAGGTAAGAGAGTTTTTTAAGTAATCTAAAACTGCTCAGCTACTGAAACAAAAATTTCAACAGCTAAGATTTCTAGTTACAATATAATAAATTGTTACATTTTCATTTATTAAGAGAAAACAATAAAGTCTTTTTAATTTTGAAAAGTGAGTGAGATAAGTCAAATGTGCTGGAATGAGAAATAAAATTATGACATATACGGCGGAATGGCTCGTTTAGTTCAAAATTTGATCTACAGGATTTTAGCAGTAAAGGTCTAAACTGTCTAGAAAAGCGAACCGGGATATTAAATTTAATTTCAGACAGGAGAAAAAAACTGCAAACAGTTTCATTCAAAATTTTCACTAAGAATATTATGCCAAGCATTTCCCTACGACTAGAAAGTGTAGGTAGATTAATAAGTTTTAAACGACTAGTGTATGGAGGTAGACTTACCCTAGAATCCCATCGGAAATGCGCTAAGGCGAAAAGTAAAAATTGTTTTTGAACAGACTCTAACTTGTCAGAATGGATTTGGTAGCTAGGGTTCCATACAACAGAGCCAATATAGGTATAACCAAAGTTGTATAATGTATTTTAGTAATATACGGATCTATAAATTATTTAGACCAACGTTTAACAAAACTGAGGAAAGATTTTGCTTTCAAGACCATGGTATCAATATGAAGACTAAAATTAAGCTAAGGGTCCATATTAACTTCCAAATCAACATAGTTAAAAACTTGCTCTAGAATATGGTGTTTTATTAAATAAGAAGAGTGGTGCACCGATTTATGGGAAAAGCACATCATCTTAAATTTTTTGAGATTCAATGGCAAACCATTTCTATCACACCATGCAACCAAATTGTTTAAGTCTGTTTGCAACATACACCTTTCCTCAGTTGAAGTGTATGATTTAAAAAGCTTTACGTCGTCAGCGTATAATAAAATTTTTGAGAATTCGATTACTGAAGAGATATCGTTAATAAACAACAAACCATCAGCCATCAAACCTAACCCTAGCTTGAGGTCTGATGTACGAAGTTCCCCCACATTTAGCTTATTGTTTCATGTGCCTAGACTTTTTGAATCAGAATTTACTTGTTGTGTAGAGAAGCTCATCCCATATGCCGATTTAACTTTAATCTTAAAATTTATATTTTATAAAGTTTCCTTTGCAATGTTTAATCAAATCATAAGTTAAAAGAGCATGCCAACTTTCTTAAAGTCCTTAAAAACTTTCCACCTTCGGAAAAACCAAGTTTAAGTCACAAACTGTCACTTAATGATTGGACTGATTTAACAAAATTTTCGGTTGAGCGAGTTTTAATTTTTAACATTTTTACATTTCTTTTGTCACTTTTGCGGTGTGGTAAATAATTATATACACACACGAGCACATAAACTTTAAGTAAATAAAAAGCTGGAGACAGTGTTAATGTTTGGTGTAACAAAGGAAAAGTTTTTTCTGACAAGACAACTTCGTTTTAATTTGTGGTTTTGTTAAAAATAATCAAACTGTCTAGACATTTTTGTAGACAATTATTAAATGAGATGCACATATCGGAAGTGACAGTCAGAACAATATGACGTGGGTTAAGGTTTAATAGCATACCAAGGGGGGTAGGGTGCTGTATTTAAAGTAAGAAAGAGAAAAAATAGTTGCTTGAATTGACGATCGCAAAAGCTTGTGTATAACTTAAAGTTAAGCCTTGACTAGAGGCGCTTCCCACCAAACTTCTTCCTATTATTATCTTCGAGAATTCTTAAGCAAAAATTTTTGAAACTTAAAATGGTGTAGCTGTTGAGAGTAATTTAACACTTTTTCTCTATGTATTTAAGAATCTCTCGTCGAACTCGCCTCTACTTCTAAGCTTAACCTACTTTTATAAGATACCGCAAGTTTTAATGCGCCTCCGAATATTTGCGAAATAAACTCTTCCGACACTTCAGACTTACAAATAATATATCATAGTGTTGATATATTAAGAATCAAATAACTTCCACAGGACAAACATGTACAGCACTCCCTCCGAAAGTGTTAAAGTGTGTGAAATCGGATCAGTCCTCATTTAACGGTTATGTCGAAAACTATTAAAAGTTTTATAACGAAATAAATAAAAGCGTCAGAGCCACTAAATTTTGTAATTGAGATGTTACAAGAGGATTTTATAGTGGCCGGTATCAAAATTGGACAATGGGCGTGACATCGCACATATTTGGGTGAATTCGCATATCTCACGACTTACTGAACCAATTTCAACCAATTTCAGTGCCTAACATTATATTAACATTCCCATGTTACGAAAAAGGCGAAATTGGACTACAACCACACCTACTTTCTATATAACACAGTTCTAAATTCCATCTAATTCTTTATCGAGATAGAACTTTACCGGAATAGTGCGTTTAAATTGTGCCACCTAATGACCAAGAATTGTCAAAATCGGACTACAACTGTTCAAGCCCCATAAATATGTAGACCCTAGTGCCTATTGCTAACTTTTTACCGAAAATATTGGTCAATCTATGCCACATATTATTGAAATTCGGAGAAATCCTTTTCTGATAATAATATGTCTGTATAACAAAAACGGGTTAAATCGAGTCAATATTTCCCTTAGCCTCCAGATACATACCTAATAAAAAGAGTTTCGAAATTTCAGTTGACTTTATATCGCATATATCGGTTAATATGTGTGTTATATTAAAATAATCATACAATGCACAGAAGCGATAAAACTGTGATACAAAATGTCATATTTAAGTTTTTGTCTTGCACTTAATAAAGCCGCGTCACGCAGAGGTCAAAAATTTAACAAAATTACTTCATTTCACCCTGAGGAACATACGAATTAACTTTGGTACATATGTACATATGTAGGGTCGACTATTTTTAATATGCATACGTATATCTATCTCTAAAAAAATGTATAATTCTTATTTATTTATTATTCATTCAAAGAAAATGAAAAAGTAAAAATAACAAATGCTAAAATTTGTGGTAAAAATGTTCATAAATTTTTACATGTTTCTTTTTTTATTAACAGATGTACTTATATATATATATGTATATAGCAGCTGCATAAATTAAATTTTTGGAAATTCACACGAAATTAAAACGAATTACTTAATTAATGCAAATGGAAAATTGAATAAAACAACTTTTAAAATTCCACAAAATCTAGATAGCGGCGAAATTAACCAGCCATCCATCATGGGCATGACAAAAGACAACACACACCGCGAAATCTGAGCAAATCAAAACACCGTAAATATACGTGAAGCGAGTATATGTAGGTACCTACACACAAGTATGTAAGTATATATGTATGAGCGCAAACAAGCGCGAGTTGCTAAAAGTTAGCAGATCTTTAAAAATATTTGAGATTTTTTACTGTGATACAATGAATTCGCCAAGTGAGGGCGAGCGATAAAAGAGTTAGTGTACCATAGAAAGTTCATTTGAAAACGCTTTGGAAATTAAATTTTGTATGCAGTATTTATTATATGGATTATTATTTAATCTCAGCAATGAGTATGATTACCAAGAATTTCTATGCTTACAAAATTTCTTGCTTAGTATCATGTCCGCCTTCACCTGAATACATCTAAATCAAATAAAACTTGTTGGCTATTTTTCCATACTTCTCGCTCACAAATATTATGTTGCTTATTCTCACCAATAATTTGGACCGAACCTTACAAGAGGTTCCTAAGTTAGAACCATAATACATGGATTGTAAGATTTTAAGGAAGGAGAAGGAGGGATAAAGAGGTTTTGAACATATCTAAATATTTTGTGATATTTTGCTGGGCATTAAATAATTGGCAAAAATTATTTAAAAAAATTTATCAGCAGACAAATTATTGTCTTCCAAAAACCTTTGTACGATATGAACTGTGTAGAATACTAAGGTTTGCGGCGCCAATTTGCTTGATATTCTGGTCCATGTGTATACTTAAAATGTAATATAAATTGTTTGTATATCCAGCTTTATCGAAAAAAAAGTCATTCTACGAAATGTGGACGAAGTTTTCTTTAGCCAATCTTCTGTTATAGAGCAGGCGTATCAAGTCTTTAAGGTTGATTTGAGCAGTCGCGTTGTAAGGGACACCTGTTCTTAGTAAAAGAGACCTTGAAGTTATTAGGTAGTGTAAAGTAAAGTGCATGCTATCGTCTGAAATAAAGGGAGGATGAACTTTTCGAATACCAAGGGGCCTTGAAAAATGAGCGAATAATCTATGTTTTCCCATCTTTTCGTGAGGTTCCAACTGTAGTGAGTAATCATGGATGGTTTGAATGGCAGCTATAGCTATAGTGGTCCGATCTGAACAATATGTTCGAGTTTATAGCGTTGCTTTAGATAAAAATGTATGCTAAATTTCGTGAAGATGAAGAGTTTCACATACAGTTGTCCGATATCGGCGGTTCCGACAACTGAGTAGCTTCTTGGAGAGCGATATCTTAAAATCTTAGAGACTAGTTCGCGTTTATGCAGACGGGTACAAGGACTGATAATGATTGAGGTATGCACCGCGACCTATGGTCTATTGTGCCCTACAAGGACTGATAGACAAGCTAAATCGACTCAGCTCATAAATCATATATGATTTATAAGGTTTCCGACGTTTTCTTTTGGGTGTTACAAACATCATGGCAAACGTATACGTATTTTCAGAAATGTAAAAATATTTTCAAGGCTTAGAAACTGGCATATGCCAGGTTGTAGATTGACTAATGGAAGCTTATAGTTAAAATATGTATTTATAGTTGATTACTAGTATTTTAAAGGAACTAGGTCAAAACACTACGTAATAAATAATGTTGAATTTACTAATTAATATTTTTGCCACTTTTAGAAAGCAACCTTTCAAAGAAGCGCATGATATTAATCAACCCACAACAACCTCTTACACAACCACGGAACTGGCAAGAAAACTCTCAGGGGCCACATTAAAAAAAAAAAAACAAGCTAATTCTCTAGTCATAGGACTCCACATCGGTTGCATTTGATTGACATATTTCGCGTCCCGAAGTCAACACATGCACAACAACCACATTACTGGGGAAAATATACACACTGGCTAACAAATTTGTCCACTCATTCAAAAGTCCGCCTACGCTGACCGATGCCTATGACAAACAGCGTCAATTACGATGACTAAAACAGGTACACAAGTATCAGTTATACGGTTGAGGAAGGAAAAAAACTAACAGACAGCTGAACAAATGGCGAACAAAGAGTTGGACATGTTTGCTGCTTGTTGTTGGTATTTTTATGTTTTTATTGTGGGTTGACTGGCTTGAAATGGGTAAGGTGCCATGCTTGGGTTGACGCGCTTTGCTGACTAACGGTCTTGCGTACATACAACAGGTAGGTATTTATGAAGTTGCTGTAGAACATTGCTGGAATTTGTAGATCGGTTGAAGAAATTTGCATTTTTATCCAACCATTGGGGAATTTTTAATTAATTAATTAATTTGTACAAGTACGCCTATCAACAATGCTGTTGTTTCTAGCAACGCTTGGACTGCTCACCACAACAACGGATACTTGAGGAATTGGAAAAGAGGGAGTAGGAAAATTTTTTTGTACACGGAAAAATAGAAAATCTAGCTTTTCTCGATTTTGCTGTGAAAAAATATTAAATTTTATATTCTCATATATGTTGTTGTTTGTCGTTGCATATGTATGAGTTAAGTAAAAGTTTTGAATTAATACTTTATTATCTTAATTATGCATCAACAGCGCACCTTGCCACACCAACAGTGGCTAGCTCACCATGCATATACAACATATGTATGTAGCTCAAGCGCCCTTTCAGTCAGCAACTTAAGCTTCTGCTCAGTATTAGCAACGGTTAGCGCTTCACTGCTACCGAGTAAATCAAGCGCCGACGCCGATGTTCCAATTTTTGACTACTGTATATTAGGATATTGTTGTTGTTATATATTTTGTTGTAGTTGTTGCATATTAGGATGACCTTTCAGTTAACAAATTGTGGCCATAAATTAGTTGAACAGGTTAAGCAGTGCATAAGCTGATATGACAAACACAACAACAATATTTTTTGGTAGATACGTATTACAACAAAATATTTAAATGGTTTTGTGAGGGAAAAGGGTAGCAACATTCAATAAATTTTTATGGCACAGTTAACAGTTAAATATGCATAAATATAGTATGGAGTCACATTAGTATACTTATGATCTAACTTGCAGTCACTAAACTGCATTAGCTCGGCTGATCGCCGGTATTTACTCTGTTTCTTTGCTTTTCGGTATTTTAGTTTCATGTAGATTTTTGTTCAGATAAGTTTTAGTATCAGACATTTTTTTATATTCGCCTAATGAAAGAGTTAATTAATAAATGTGTTTTTTTTTCTAAAGTATTTCAATGAAATTTGTAAATTTATGCATAATTAAGCATGCAGCTGGAAGAAGTGACAGCGTCTCAGGCGTTCACTACTTAAGCCGGTCGTTCGAGTGCTTCTCAAAGTCATGCGCCTGTGACAGGAAATGCTTGCTGAATTCGAAGAAGAGTTTATCTCAAGATTTATTTTTTACTTTTGTCAAAATTATTTATGCTTTAACTTGATTAACAGATAAAGCTGTTCTCTCAGATTCATTAAGGTACCTCACATACCATGAATAATATATAAGCAGTAAAGTCCACCGGATGTTTCAAAATACTTATTAACAATTATATAGGGGTTAGGGTAGGTTTTCACCCGATTTTATCTATTTTAGGCATAAAGATGTACCGTTACTAGAAAAACACGCTCACTCAATTTTGTAAAGATATCTCACATATTTGCCGATATTTGTGGAATAAAGTCAGCCGGAAGTTCGAAAATCCGATTCAATCCATTTCTGAAATACAGGCGTAATATTATTAGGAAAAGACTTTTTCCGAAATTTAATAATGTATTTCACAGATTGGCCAACATTTTCGATAAAAGGTTCGCAATAGAAACTGGGGTCCATATATTCGATAGATGGTGGCTTGAACAGTTGTAGCCCGATTTTGAGCTATAAGGTGGCACACCTCCAATCCACTATTTGTGCAAAGTTTTATCTAAATATATTGATTCTTGATTCTGTACAGGTAAATGAAAGAATCAGACGGAATTTCCCAACATTAAATTACAGGTGTATATCTTTATTTAGTGCTTAGTTATGACATCTTAAATGTTTTCGATTAATGACGTTATGTGGGCGTGGCAGTTGTCCGATTACGCCCATCTACGAACTTCTCACTTTTCACTTTTTTGCCAAGGAACACGTGCATCAAGTTTTATTACGATATCTCATTTTTTACTCGCGTTACAGCTTGCATGGACAGACGAATGGACGGACAGATAGTTAACCGGAATTCAACTCGTTTCGTCATCCTCATTATTTATATATGAGTATATAACTACCTATCCAACTCGATTATTTTTAGGTGATACAAACAACCGGTAGCTGAAAAACACTATTATACTCTTTAGCAACTTGTGGCAAGAGTATAAAAATTCATATATTGATTAATAGAGGTTTACTGAGTCACGAAGAACGCTTTCAAAGATTGGCAGTTAAGAAATCGACCTAAATCATACTGAAATATTATATGGAATTCGAAAATGAATTTGCTTGAAAGGATAAAGCTACAAAAATCTCTAGTAACTATTGTTGTATTTTTAAAGGTTAAACTAGAATCAGTTAAAAAAAATCTGGGGGTTCGCATCGGAAACGAAATTGACTTATCTCAACAGCACTACAAATTATGTTATCTTTTAATAATATTGGGTCATATAGAATATTATTTTAGATATACTGATGCATATAGTTTATAGCGTTGACAGCTTTTTAATGACTTAGCTATGAAATTTTGGGATTTTCATGAATTTTAGATTTTATAATGGTACATCTTTCCGGCTTTTTATTATAAATTTTGGTGTTGATCAACATTCTCTTTTTTAAATTTTTTAACTTTAACGCCATTACTTTTAACGGCTCTCACACTAATTTAATGCTGGCTGCTGCGCAATTATCGCTTATACATATATTTATACTCGTATATATATATATATGTCTTTCAAAGTAGTCCCACATTTTCTATGCATCTTTGCTTATTTTATGCACATACAAGTATGTACACAATTTCAAAAGCATACACAAAAGTGCAGCGATTGAGTTGGTTGCATTCGTAATGCGCCCTGTTGTGCACTACTTCCTATCGAAAGCAAAAAGCTACATATGCACATGCGCAGTGTAAAGCAAGAAAGCTATTAGTGGAAATATAAACTGAGTTTAAGATTTTCTTGCTAATAATGGGAAAAAACGCTCTACACCTGCTGGGTATTTAATTTATCCGAAAAATAGTAATTACTACATTAAGCATCAAGTTACTATCGGAAAATGGAGAAAAGCCTGTCAAGCGTTACTGACCCAGATTAAATGAATATACATTTGGAGCAAGTTAATTGTATGAAGTCGTGAAACTTTCTATAGAAAATGAAATTAAAATTCATGGTGTGAAATATTAACAGTAAAATATGTAAAGAAATCATCTATTACATATGTAGGTATGAGGGATAAAAATATGTATACTGTGCATAATAAATAAATTGGAGATCAATGTTAAGTTTTTAGTTTACTTCGGCTTTCAAATTTTAACAGAAACGTAAATTTATACACAGTTTTATTTATTGAAGGGATGCTTGTACGAATATTTCTCATCCATAATTCGAAATCAGTTTCCATCAATTTCTGATCATTGTCAATGTTTTGCACAAAAATGTTAGGTATGTTATCTTCGTCGTCCCAAGCGGAATGTTGACCAAATCTAGACTTTCGGTAGCAGTTTGATATTGTTTGGCTCTTGAAGTCTGTATCCCACGCCTTTATTACATGATTTATGTAACCCAAAAATGTAATATCATATTTTTTGTTGGCCCCAATACGATTTAGGGACTCTTTTAAAATGCTGCCGTGATAGTAAAATTTACTCGACCAGGGCTGCAATTTGGTTGTCATATTAGATGGAAATAATACCATTTCAATACACTTTAATTTTATTTGTACCTCCTTGAGATCTGCGGGACAATTATCAATGAATAATAATACTTTTCTTTTCTGACTTTTGTCAATCACAAGAAATTTAATTTTTTCAGAACCATCAATGATTGCTGCCAACATTAATGTAACTCGCTGCTTACTATGTTTCCTGCCATTATATTTCTCGTTCTTAAATGTCAAAGTTTGGTCTGCTTAGCATTTGAAAAACAATTTCGTTTCGTCTGCATTAAAAATGTCGGATTCTTTGTACTTTTCCAAAAGATGGGACAATACTTCAGTTGCCATTTTTGGCAGTTCTCGTCACGAACGTCATTGCCTTCAGCACATAACTTTTTACAGCTTACAGCATAAATTTCTTTACAGCTTATAAACATAAATTTTATTTTCACATTAGTTAAACATTTTATTAATTAAAAGTTTTGTTCATTACCTTTGTTTCCATTTATTAAGCCACCCAGTGCTTGCCTTAAAATCTTTTTCACCAAATCGCTTTGCAAATTCAATTTCTTTCTCTTTCAATATCGCTCCAAATATTGGCATGGTATCCATAGATGACGCTGGATTTCCCCGAAAATGCGACTTAGAGCATCACGTGCCAATTTAAAAGTTTGATTTATGGAAGGAAATTTGCATGAAATTTGACTTCTATTGCCAATTCAAGAGCTGGAGTTATGGAGTACTTCGAGTTATATAAGGTTATGTTATGGAAGTTCAACTGTACTTCTGCATGTACTTATACACGTACTCAATTATTTAGAAACCTTAACATTTTTCTGCGCCTTCAACTTCAAACTTCTGTTTCTTTTCCGTCATTAAACTCCTTCCATACATTTCCGTTCCCTACGGATACTCCTTCCGCTACTTACTCTTATTATTTTGCACAGCTACTGTAATCTCTCGCTGATGTAAATATATATATGTGTATGTATATTAATATATATATATATATGGTATATATGTATATACGTAGTTTTTTTTGTACTCATAGCAACGCTTTTGATTTATATATATATTATATATTATATCTATATGCGTATAGGCGATGATTTATAAGCTAATATGGTATTACCTAAGCGGATAAAATACTTTGAAGCTTAAAGATAAGAGTAATAGCAAACTTAGCTTGCGAGAGGGCAATGTTTTTATGTAGTTTTAGAATTGACCGAGGTTCAATTTCTACTTGTTATGACCTTCTTGTTATTATCTGACAATTGTATAATTTCGCAAGCTTAATGCTGCTAATATATTTTATGAAAAACTTTCTTTGTTGTAAGTAATACAGAAATACTCGTATAAATAAGGTTTCGTCGAAACTGTAATTCGTTTTTATTTAGCCTTAGACATAACGAATATTTTCCTTTTACTTCTGATGAACGATTTGACATTATCCGAGCTTATCTTACAAGCTTTGGCTGCTGACAGATTTTCTAAGCTTATTTTTCACCAAAAATAATCCCAGACGTAAAGGGTGTTTTTTTTAGAGGTATAGAACTTTAAATTACAATAAAACAATGACGGATTAATCGATTGACATACATTTTATTTATCCGAAAGATAATCTTGTGGCATTACATTTTAAATACAATATGATTTCTGGCACATGACCGCCACGACTGGCTCGGATGTAGTCCAATCTGGACGTCCAATTTTCGATGACTTTATCCAACATTTGTGGCCGTATATCGGCAACGACACGGCGAATGTTGTCTTCTAAATGGTTAAGCGTTTGTGGCTTGTGCGCATAGACCAATGACTTTACATAACCCCACAGAAAGTAATCGAGCGGTATTAAATCACAAGATCTTGGAGGTCAATTCACAGGTCCAAAACGTGAAATTAGGCGGTCACCAAACGTGTCTTTCAATAAATCGATTGTGTCGCGAGCTGTGTGATATGTTTCGCCGTCTTGTTGGAACCATAGCTCCTGGACATCATGGTGGTTCATTTCAGGAATGAAAAAGTTAGTAATAATGGCAATCATATTGATATTACCCGAAAAGTTTAGTGTTCTACAAGCTTTGGGCTACCGAGGATTTTCATCAGAGCCATTTTAAGTAGAACTGAACCAAGAAATACACTCAAGACTGTGGATATACGATCGCTTAACAGTTAAACTCGTCATTAGGTCACTTGACTACCAGCTATTTATTTCGTATATATAGTTACACTAGATACCAAGAATATTGTTTGTGTAATGTTGAAATGTTTAATTATAATAACATGAAATATTTTCTATATATTTTTCGATTCATTATTATTGTTGCTACTACCTTGACTAAAAGGTTTTTAGATTTTTTCCTTTGGTCAAACTTTATTTATCTATTCAGCTTCTTGCTTTGAACAGAATTCATTAACTAAAGTTTTTTCGCTTAGATTTCTTTTTTGGTGTACGAAAAATCTCCACCTCCATTCGTCTCTGTTCTTGTTTCCGTTGCTGGCTGCTTCAATTAATTAATTGCACCCGACAGACGTTAATTTGAATATTTCCATTAAGGCAACTTTTCGCGGTGTCTGAATGAATGTTGTGACTGCATGAATAAAGAGTAGCATACAGCAACAGCAACAACAATAATAACAATGAGACTGCCAGAAAAATGAGCAGCAAAAATTCAGTTAACTAAAGCAAGAGCAGCGAGCCAACCAAACCGACTAAGGAGTCCAAAGCGGTTAGCGATTTTGCCAATACACAAGCGTGCCATCGCGGCTTCTGCGCTTCACTGTATACTTGGTGAAGGAAGTTCAGAAATTACCCGACGCTGAGGCGGTCAGACTACAGCCAGATTGTAGGAGTAGCGTCCACCAGCCGCTTGAGGACGTGAAGTGAGCCGCAAGTGTTGAAGTGTTGGAGTAGCGGCGGCGGCACAAACAAAAGCCCGTCTTGGCCTTCTATTATAAATTCAAATCAAACAGCATAAAGCAATTACAAGTCTGACTACTCGCAGGCAGATTGCTATAAACTTGCCAAAGACAGATATACTGTAAGTAGTCTGCATTAAAAATGCGCAGCAACTAATAAGCCGCCGCATACAGATATCCCTAAAGTATTCGCTGGGAAGTAGGATGTATATTTTATTTGTTGAAACCTCAGTTTATAGCTATGTAATACGTGAGCAACATTGCTGTACGGTCTTAAAACGCTCCACTGCACTAACAGTTAGATCAGTGGCTGCTACAATCGTTTTACAGGTGGCCGCTCCCTACTCGACTTAATCTCAGATTTGTTCGTTTTTTTTTCTCTTCTGTTGAACTGTTGCTTTATTTGGCTGCTTGCCTTCTGAGTGGCTTGAGCGCCTTTTCGAGGTGTGTCGGTTGCTCATCCGCTAGCTCTTCAAACTAGCAACTGACACCTTCTTAGCGCGCGCGCAACATTTTTAAGTTGATGTTGCGCGTTTTATTGTTGTTGCTTTACGTCGCTGGTTTTTATACGCCACTTGCCATTTTTGGCTCAAACTACAGAGCGCGCACCTTGCTTTTGCTTCGGCTAAGAATCTTGCTACCTTTTCTTATGCTTTTTTCGTTTTTGTAAAGATTTTCCACTTGAAATGTGCCAAGTACTTATCCACTACTAAAATGAGCGCTCAGCTGTTGGTGATTCTTCCACTTGGCTGGACATTCAACCGCAAAAGTGTACTTGTAGTGGCAGTGGCATGGCGTAACTCCACTTGAGTGTGAGTATAGTAGTTCTTGCTTGTAGCCATGTTGTTCCGCGTAGCAAAAGTATTGCCACACAACAACTAGACGTCGCTCTCAGTAAGCTACAGTCAGTTTCAGGTACTGCGCATGCAACGGCACAATATACACTAGGGCAATCGGGCAGTCAAGTGCCTACAAGTATAAGCACCTCTTCTCCTTCTGTCCTGTCTTCCAACAGCCCTCACTCGCTTACTTCTCGCCGGGCTTGTTAATGCGTGCGTATGCCATAGCCTCTGTCAATTTCCGAATGCTTCATTACGTATTTTTACTTTCCCTTTCATCTTCAATTATATATGTATGCGTAGCGGCGCTTCCGTTACAACAACGCCAACTTCACTGTGTAGATTCGCTTCTATTTTCCGCTGACGCTGGCTCATCGCATTACTTGACTGTGTTAATGAATTGCAGCTGTTTATTTTTTGATAAGATTAATTAAATCGCAGCTAATTATTGTTAACGTATTCATAAACAGGTCAAAACCGCCGGCTTACAAATAACCAACAGCACCGAACAGCCAACAAGCTGTTCTAGCCACGTCTTTCGTAACAGTTGAAGTTGGTTTTTGTGTCTTTCTTGTCTTGGAATTCGCTAAAAGTAGCGTCAATGGAAATTCACAAAAGCGAATATTTAAGCATTAAAGGATTTTGAGTTATGTCTGGCCATTTGATAAATTAAATTAATTAATATATATTTAAAGTAGTATAATATTAAAGTTTCCTGTGTTTGTAAAGTTTGTCTAATACATTTCGAAGCCTCTTAAAATATGCGTACTTTATTTGTACAAAATATAGAAATTGGTCACATAACCTCCAACCCATCCATCGTTTAGGCAGCAAGGTTCCAGATTGGGCTTACAGCAACCAACCGTAATATTTTTTAAACACCTACCGCTAGAGATTTTTTTGAGATCACATTTCTTTCAGTTTTCAACAAAGTAGGATGTATATCAGCGAAATAAACCAAGATTTATATCACGTCAAGGAAGGCGATTCTTTAACATTTCTCAAGAATACTTAAGAAACAAAAATGGTGTGACAAGATCCATCCATAACTTAATTAATAAGAATTAACTTTGAAATAGTTACTTTTCTTCTGAAGATATTTTGTCTTAACTAAAAGTATTGGGTCTACTCTTTAAATTTTTTTCAAAATTATTCAGAAAGAGATGAGAAAATGAACTTTCTGATAATTTTTAGATTCCATTCCAAAAGAATTTAGCGGACAAAAATTAATCAAGACAATTTTTGATACCCTTTTCTGATGTGAACCGTATTCCAGTGAGGGCGTTCTGCATCAACCTGTATAAATGATATTCAAAAGCAAGGTCTGCCTCTTATAGGCGGGTGAGGAAAAACTTTTGCATATAGTTTTTAACCGGTATTGCAAAAAATTGGTGTTGTCGTGACCGATTTTTGGAATGTCAAAAAGGAGGCCCATTTTCTCTGAAACGAATTTGAATGGTTTTGTTTTTTTCTTTGGTCTTCCACAAAATATGTTTTTCTTCTATCGATTGCGCTTGTCAATTTTTTATTGGTATCTAATACGATAAATTCATTAAGAACCCGAAGAGACAAATTCTCGCAGGGAGAGCCGATAGGCCTTCCTTGGTTTTATTCAAAAACTTTTGAAGTTTAACCTTATAAGTCTAACCTTATAGTAGATACTGTATTAGTAGCTGTATGGTAGACTTTTCCATCCACCGTAGTAGGTAATAAAGAGTGCCTTATTTTAATAAACTTCTTTTGGAAAAGTTATGATTGATTTTTTTGTCACATATTTTGTTTCCTTTATACGTTCTTTTTAATTTTAACTCATGCGACGTCTGGATTACCCTATTGGGCTTAGGGCTTATACTCTTAGCAGTTTGAAAGCGATGCTTAATAGGTTCCTTGAATAGGTTCTATTGATTTGGAGGGGATATCATTCCGATATTAGTTAAAGCAAGTCTTGGTACTTATTATACGTTTTCACCTTCGCATTTTATTCATGATTGGCACACGAATCTTAGGAAATTGCGGTTGAGTCCGATTTGTCTGCCTCGTATATAAAGGGAAATCTAATGCACCGCAGTGATGAGTTTCCATCACCTAACGCATGGTCGTATTTTCATATGTCCGACTTTGACAACTTTAAGGTCTTTCACGCAGGGTTAAATTCTCTTTATTTACCAACCCAACTAAACCCAGTTAATTAATTCATCAGTTACTTTTAACATTGTTGTTGTGACAATTATATCACACACACACACACACGCCATGTCAGTTTCTGCAACCGCGTACCGTGCTGCTCTCGTCTTTTTTGTATTTTGTTAGCGTTGAAATTGTCTTTACTGTTTGTGCAATTTGACCGCCCGACTGACCGACAAATGCAACAACGTCAACAACAGCTATTAATTGCTTACAACTCCTGCACCCCAGCAACCCGGCCGCCGCCATCGCCCAAAGCCGTACAGTACAAATTCACACTGAACTTTGAATCACTTTGTGAACTTACCACACCACCATCAACACCTCTTGCTGCCATCAAAGCTTATTAGTTGCATAGTTAGAGCGCTGACATTGCAGCTGCTGGTGCTGCTGTTGCTGCCACTAGCACGTTTAGGGACTGACAATTTACAACTTTAGTTGCATTTTTATTTCCTTCTCCAAGCAAGCAAACGGAGCCTGAACGCTGGCGTGTAGAGTGAAGTGTGTGCGAATGACAGCGTGTTGCACGAATGCGGTATGTAGGTGTGTGTGCACCCATTCGCGGTAACAACAGATCCTTAGCTGCAGTTGTGCTGCCCGTGCTGTTGCTCTGCAGCACTCGTTGTTAAGTTTTAATTAAAAAGGTCAGGTCAAGTTTAATTCACACAAAATGCGCGCTAAAGTGTTGCTGCCAACACGGTGCAGTGAGTGAAGTACCTCGTTGATTCTCCATACTCTCAGCAGCCGATTCTTTTTTTTTATGATTTCATGCTTTTCCAAGCCTTCAGCTATGGCTTCTCTTGTATTTCCTGAGTTCGCGTGTTATACTCCTTTCCTTACTTATTCAATTTTGCTCCACAACAACTATTGTTGTTTGAGCTACGCAGTTTATTTTGTTGCTGTTGTGAATTAACAATTGAAATGAATATACTTCTGGCCGCTCTTTAGACTTAAAGCGGACCTCGGCGGAGTCAGATAATGCACCAAGAGTCAGAAATATTAATTTACAGATCATGCTTTGTTGCGCTTTTTCGTAAATTGTTCGTAGATATATACATATGCCTTTTGTAAGTGTAAGTGTTTGTCTATGACTTTGTGATTTATGATTTTGTTATGCCCTGGTGTTAACAGAATTTATAGTTGTTGGAAACTTTGTATAAGAGTTGTAGTACGGAGAAAGCAAGCTAATGAAAAGCCAAGTAATTACGCAGAATTTTGTGTTCATTTAATAAGACAGGAAGGGAGTGCAAAATCGTCCATAAGTCGAAATTACTGCGTAATACTGAAACGTATCTCAGATAAAGCAACAAGCTATTAAACTCAATTTGATGACACAAATGCTTCTAAGTGATTAAAAATATTCTATCTTCGAGAATTTAAAACGTCTTAGAATAGAAAATAATAGAATTTAATTGAGGTTAGCAACGCGACCTTATGTCTATTGAGCCCTCTTCTCTATCACATATATTCACAATAGCCCAGTACTCTGACGAATTCCAAGAACTTGCTGGGCGTTATTGAGGTGAATTCATTCCTAACCACGTATATGGATTCCAGGGTCTGCAGCCTGCGTCTACAAATGGCTGTGCAATCTCGAATCAGGTGCTCAAGAATTTCCGGTTTCATGTCGCAAAATCGGTACTTTGCGCAAGAAGTCATGTCTATGTTGGGTATGTGTTTACTGAGCCTGCAGTGTCCAGTTTAGAGTGCGACTAGTAGACGGAATTGTCTGTGAGGAGGTTAATCATGTCTTTAAACCTCGCTAAGTTGTAACCTTCCAATAAAAGCTTTGCAAGGCGCATGCCTGCTGTTTGCCAGCTTATTTCCGGCTACCGTTTTATTTTATTTTCCATTCCTTTTAGCATGAAGGAAATGAGGGCAATAGGTACGAAGAATTTAGTCAATAAATAGTCTTTCCTTCTGCTTTAGGTATGAACTTTACCCTTGCTATTCTCCTCGGTTCTGGAACATACGCCAACAAAAGGCTTTCTCTCATCAGCCCAACATGGTGTGGCAATAGAACTTGCTTCCTCCTTGTTGCAGAAGTGCTGGGAAGATGCCATCGTGAAAGAAGACAAATGGAAATATGAATTATAAGGCTATTTTTCTCCCATTCGGTCTCTAAACTTTTGTCTTAAGTTGGACCAAAGGTCATGAAAACTAAAGCTGTAAATCAAAAATAATAATATTTTTAGATATGAAAGAATTTTTCAAAAAGAAAATAAGCTTTTAGCTTCTAAAGGCAGAAAGGCAAATATTAAAAGCATCTCCACTAGATGAGAGTTATGATACCAGTTACTTAGTTGTGAAACACTCGTCCGATGAATTATGCCGATAGCGACTATTTAAAAAAATATCCCAGCCACGCACTTTAAAATCATTCTTGACCAGAGTAGGGGAAAAATTAATAATTAGATTTACATTGTGCCCGGTTCCGGCATAAATTGTTACAGGCGATTTTAGTATCTATGTTGGAACCAAGATCATCAGTGTTCTCGTTCTGATTGTAGCAGAGAAACTGAAAACGAGTTCTCAGTGTTGGTAAGCGCTTGGGGAGAGACTTGACTTTACAAGAAATTCTCGTTCAGAAATAAGCCATTAGTCGCTGACTTCCGCGTTATTCGTGTCAAATATATGAATGCACAGATGGCGAAGAATTAAACAACGCGACACGTAAGCAATAGTCAGTTACATTCACACCTCTGGCAAGCATAAAACATCCATTAACACCATGGGACTAATATTTCCCATTATCTAATAAAGTATGAGGAGGAGTGTGCTTAATTGTAATGTATTTTTCAAATTTGCGATTACATTGCATTGACAGTTCGACACGCCACAAAAGCTGGGTACGTCTGTACACCTCAATGGTGATTGTAAACGCACCTCACGAACTTGTTTAAGGACAAAAGACCTATTCGATCTGGTGCAGATATACCCAATACCCTAAACATACTAACAGAAGCAGAAAGCTCACTGTTTGTGTTTGAAAGCTGCAATATTTCTAATCATACATGGCTAAATGTGTGGATGTGTGTGTATGTATGCTGCAAGCCAATATTTCATGCTCTTTTATGCACTGCAAATGTCCTTTTAGCAAATTAATTGCAACGCGACGGGCATCGCATGCTATTGGCAGCTTGACCCCAAACTAGTACGCTGCATGTGTACGATTTTCGCTCTCCGAACTTCACCCGCAGTGCCTGTTAAGTGAACAGCTTGATTTTTTTTTCGACACCGTTCTCTCGTCTCCAACCCACATTATATCCTTAGCAAGTTTGCTGATTGTTTTCAATTTCCACTCGCTATTGTTTGTTAGAAACATTCGTATAACCGTTTGACCAGCAGCCGGTGGTTTACTAGTGGCATGAGCGCTTCTAAGTGCCCAGCAGTGGATCGAAGTGAAGCAGAATACGGTAGGATTCTATATGACATTGTTCACAAAAAGTACTTTGTAATATTGTCAATTTACATCTCAGCGATTTATTTTGTATATGAGGAAGAATACTTTGAGATACTGAAGTCTCAACTAAGATTATATGAACTTTTTCAGAAGTTTACTTCTCAGCGCTTTTTATAGCTATTTAGTAAAGTTTCGTATAGCCGTCTTGACAGCAATAAAAATCAACCAATATTTCTTTATATGCTGCTATACAAGTTTTGCCTTTTATATATCGGGATTAGAGAACAAAAGAAAACGAAGTCATTCGATGCCAAGTCAGAACTATACGGTGGATGACTCATCAAATCGATGTTTTGAGTGCTCAAAAATTCAGTTGTTTCAGTCGATCTGTGAGAACTTCCATTGTCGTGGTGAAGAGTGCTCCATCTTTGACGACTAGTTTTACTGATTTCTTAAAAGACAATTAGCAAACAAATGGTTGTGTATCAATCAGAAATTAAAATATCGAGTTAAGCCACCTAGAAACATTTTCGGCGTAACCATGTTGGTTTTTCAGACTTTCAACACTTTGAAAGTTAATTTAGCATCGATCATGTACCAACCCAGTGTTCCAATACGTTTTAGCGTATTATATATGAGCTGTCTTCGATTCACCAAGCGTTACTCTCCAGCGAATCGAACAAACTATACTAGATGCTCAAGTAAACGGGCAGCACTTGCGGTGCAACCCAGCGCTAACATGTCTTCTGAGGCATGCGCAATAGTCTTATGATTCTTTCTTAGTGGAAAATTTCTTTTTTTAGCGTTAAAAACGTTGCTGTAACCTTTTATTTTTTCGTTTTCTATTAATTATTATAATTGATTTAAGTTTTATGTTTCAAAAATACAAAATACAAAAACAACAAAAGAAATTTGTATCTTTATTAGTCATTTAAAGCATTCACAATAGTAAAATTGCTTTACAAAGTGCAAAACAAAACCTGAAGATAGCGGCTATACCACTTTAATGAGGTATCCGCGTGCTCTCTTCCACGAATTCGAGTCGGTAATTTTGTTGTTGGTTTTAAATCTAATTTTTTTGACAAGAAGCGAGTGGAGAAATGGCGAATCGAAGACAGCTATTATTAAAGGTCAAATTTTAATTTCCTTGAATTTACGTAAAAGCGAATCGGTTAAACGTTGACCAAAGCAACTATGGTATATTCTGTACATAGTGTAATCAAACTAGTTTGTAGTTAGTTAGCGATTATTAAGACTAGCACTACATCTCCAAGCCGCGCTCTCATATATTTGCTGCTGGGCATTACTTTATGTTACTGTGTGCGTTTGCTCGTGTGTTTGGCTGCTAAATTGGTTAGTCAATTGGTTAGACTGTACGGTTGTTTAGTGCTGACCATTCATTGCTGTTTTACTGGTTTCCCAATAATTTTTTCTACTCTTCCTCCGTGCTATAAGCGTTTGTTGCATCACATTAGATTCCTTGCTGCAGTGGTTGTTGTAATTGCAACTTCACATCTTCGCTGTCATTTACGGCTATTGTTTGATTTGCGTGTTGTTTATTGTTTTGCGGCAGCCACCTGGTGCGTCGACTACTGGCAAATGTGTCGTCCGATGCCGCGCTAACAACTGTGGCACCAACATGCCACTGAGAAAAATTACAACAAAAAATGCTTTGAAAGCTAAAAAGCTAGTTTTTTGTAAACATTTAATTTAGTGTTATATTTTTCTCATTTGGATACAAAAATTTTCATTAGCCACAAACTGCTATTGTCAAGCTTCATTTGCAGTTATCGCCGCATTGTTTGTACAATTACTCACACTTCTGGCGGCAAGGCATAGCGCGACATGAACTTGTGGAACGACTGCAGCGCAGCGTGTAGCTTGTTTTTGTGGCAAGTGTAATGCACCACAGGGCGTAATCACATGACACATTGTGCTTTAATAAAATGCTGCACAAGCACTCACACACTCAAACAGAAAGGTTTAAATTCTTTTAAATTTTTTTTAAGGAAATATTTGAATCACTTGACAAATGCTTGACTGAAAAATGTGTGAAGAGTGTCGCCGCGTTCTATAAAGCAGCAAGCAAGTGAAAAATTGACCGTTTACTTTATCGCGATACTCCCCGTTGCACGTTACATAGTTCGCTCAAGTTAATCTTGCGCTTAATTTCGGCTTATCGCTGCGCTGCAAGTAAAATGCCCTGCGCCACGCCTTCTAAAATTCAACAGCATACGCGTTTGCATAGAAATCAGATAAAATTATGATTAACGATATGTGTCGGCCATCGGTAAATGTTGTTGCAAGAATGGCAACTGTCGTTGCTGTGTCATAAACAGGTCTCATCACGAATACTGTCACACAAGTATATGTATATGTCTATAAACATCAACCGCTTTGATTGTGGTCATTTAATGGACACTTAAAGAACACTCTCACGTCTTGCCTCTCTTACGCACATGTTGCTTCGCCACTTGCCACCCTTCGATTTTTCTCAGCTTTTAAGTACCTGTAAAAATTTTACCTACCTTTTTCATTGGTTTGCCATAAAAAATGTAAACATGTCATTCTTCGTAACGGCGGGATATCCGACTGTTTCTTTGATTGCCTTTTTGTTACTATTTTTTATTGTTGTTCAAAAGTTAAATTAAATGAATACAAATCGAATAAGCAATCTAAACAACTGATGGTGGTTTCGAGACAACTATAGAGAGCTTTAAAGTTTTGGAAAAAAATTTAAAGTTTCTCTGCTTTGCTTCTAGTGCTTTCTTCTGATGTTCCACGCTTGAAATAATTTTTAAAAATATTACTATTTAATATGTGCCTACTACTTTTAAGTATAACCCGCAAAATAAGTGACATCAATTTTCATATTGAATGATATGAATGATGAAGCTAGTCTTTAGAACGGCATTCTGAAGTTTGAATAATGAATAGAGACGATAAAATGAGCTTTAGACGAAGGAAAATATCTTCTGTCATCAAATAAGTAGACATTTATGCGAAAATGCCTCTAATGTTAGAAAAAAACAGTAGTGTTTGAGTGAAGAAAGAGGAAAGGTGACGTAACGAATAACTTGGTTACTCTTCGTATTTCGAATTATCGCTTGTTTCTAAATTACTTAAGATAATAATAAAATGGAAGCTTTCAGATCTCAAATATTTTGATGGACGCCAAAGTTGATTGAAAGATGGCAAGGTTGAAACATCTCCTTGACTTTTCACCTTTCGCTACATTGCGGTTAAGACATCTTAGGTAACAGATCTGCGGTCAATTGGCTGAATTGACTTGATTCGAAGTTAGCCGCCTTAATAGCGTTTTTGATAACCCAAACTATCGAATTATGTGTCGAAATCTAATAAAACCTATTGTATCTTAATCTAGTACTTAAATGCCTAGACGCATTTCACAGAAGCGAGCGGTTGAGTACTGCGAACATCCACTCAGATAGAGTGGTGAGAAACCAGTCAAATTATTTAAAAATGTACAGTAATGTGAGTTAAAGCTCAAACTTTTATAAGGTGGAATGGAATCGTACTGTTGGTGGAAAACTTTAGTTTCATAGATGATAAACTGACCGACAGATTGACTCTTTGGATCAGAGAAATTTACAAATATACAGATTAGCAATGAAAGTCGTTTAAGCTACAATAGATATATACATACGTAGGAGTTACTGACCGGGTGCCCAATCATTGCTGAAAAAGTTAGCCACGGAGCCAGTATAGCATTTGCATCATCATGGGTGGCGGCGAAAGCCCCATCTTGGCCTTACATCTCTCGAGAGAGCTTGAAACGCCTGACATGCGTTTACAGTGATGACTGGAGATTTTTTGTGTTCTGACAAGACAAGCTTATATCCCCCCTTGCTATCTGCAAAAACAAATCTTAAATTTTAATACGAAATTTCCAGTAAAATATTTAAATTCAAACGATTCCACCGGTGTGTATGTATATAAAGTTGAATATCTAAAACTTAGCGAATATAATTTATCTCTGCCTGACAATTTACAATCAAATATTTGAGAAACTAAACTCCTAAACTGATTACCAAACCCGACAACTCACAACTTACACGATTACATTGTAATCCCACTCATGTGACCAACTCATGTTTCAAGTAATTATCTTTAGTTAACAATAAATATGCATTAACTCGAGTATGCGCAAGTTTAAAGTAACTAAACAGAAGATTAGAGCGTGTAACAAAAGGGGTAATCAGTGCAAAACTTCTTCGCAAACTAATAGCGTGAAATAAAGCACAGAAACAGAAAACAGCAAACAGAAACTGAAGAAGACAATATACAAGCGATTTTGTAAATTATACCATGGATAATATCGGTAGAACAAATGTAGTGTTAAAGCAGCAGTATGGAGCACCCGGCACGACCCCAAGCCAAAAACCATGCAACGCGGCAACGAAGCAAGCAGCGAGCGAAACCAAGCAGCCAAGAGTGAATAAACAAACCAACCGTTGAACCTGTAATTACGTGCTGGTACTTGCCACGAAAGTAAGTATTAGCATAAGGCTATTAGCGCGTCAAAGTCCAGGGCACAAAGAGTGAACAAACATGCAAAACAAACAACAAATACGTGCATACTGGCGGAGGGGTTGCAGAAAAAGTTCGCTTTGATAAGTTTGGATTGTTGAAGAAATTTTTGTTGATGGGTGGAGATTGATCGCTTTGGAATAGTCAATAATGGAGTCCTTCATATTCCTGAGGAACAACAATACGAAAATTATAATCTGGTTTAAAAAACTGTTCTGAAATCATTTGTACCTTAAATTTATAATTTGTACAATCCAACGTTACCATTGGAAACTGCTGAGCTACTGAAATATTTTTGTAAACATTTTCCTATATAAAAGCAAAAAACCGATCTATGTAGTACGATCCCTGCTCAATGGATTTTGCATCCAACTTTTGGTCCTCTCGACTTTAGTGATTTGATGCTTCTTGAAGAGGCCCTCTATTTCTAAGTTTCTAAGCTAAAAGAATTACTGATAATCATAGATCCGTTAATCTAACTGGTGGAACACTATTTTCCACATATTTGTCATAAGTGACACGTGAGAAGCTTCACATTTCGTGATTTCCTTTATAGTAAGGCCATGAACTTTCATTCGAAATATTTCTTTACCATTTCTAAAGTATATATAGGAGTCCAGTCCATATATTCTGTGAATCCGGTTTCTTTCTGAGACGAAAAAAATCCGATCTTTCAATAATATTAGGGTCAGTATGTCAGGAAAAAAAAAAGATCTCTTAATCTACCTATATTTATTTGTTGTTTTGTATTCAATTATATGTACAATATATTATATGTATATAAGCTCTATTCATCTATTTCGGATCTCAACGTATTTCAAGTACTTTCTCTCTATAAACGTTGGTGAAAATTTATCACCTTTGTCCCAGCAACCAATCTATGTGAAGAATAATTAATTTAAATTCCCAGTCTGCCATTTATTTCAGTTAACTATATTTCCTCGCACTTATTTAAAGCTTATTACCCTAGTATTTCGAACATTAATTATCATAACACCCTAGATCGAAACTGATACTTAATCTGGCTAATAGCGAATGTAGTCTCTAAGCGAAACTTGGACCGATCTGAACTATAATCGCTGAAATTGAGCGCTTCTGTGAAATTTCGACTTAGCTTTCGGATTTTCGGATAAAGCACCGATCGGAAGGTCCGGAGAATATCAAGGAGTTGTGGCTCCAATTTGGGTGCCACATCGGTGTTCAGGAACACGGCGTAACTCTAATCCCTTATTTTCGGAACTTACAATAAACCACAGTAGATATCAAAAATTGCTAATCTAATCTTTAAATTTTTATATAAAATCATTTCTAGGAGAATAACTGATTGACCTATATCCTTAAGCCTTGTAGATCTCTTACAAATATTTTCTGAATCAGTGATGTCCTCAAAAAAATCAGGGAATATGAAGTTTTTGGGGATTAAATTATCGGTTTTAGTTCTCATTAAACTCGTAGCAAACAGTAAACAATTGTTTTTAGAGACATTTTAGTAGGAATTTCTTCCAGATATCTTCAAAACTTTCCAATACTAGAAACATGCTTCGCTTATAATCATTTTTGATTTTGCAAAATAAGCGAACTTTTCTCAAACCCCCACTAAAATTATTTGTATGTCGATGAACCAGCAAACAAATGAACTTGACTTGTGTTCACTTTAAGAAGGTGATGCATAGTTCAGCTGGCGAACAAAACGGCATTACAACTGTGATGACCCGCTGGCAGGGCGCCTCTTTAAGTAAGGCATTGACTACAACAACAACAGCAGTTCGTGTAGAAAATAACCAAGTGAGAAGACGTAAGCTGCAAATCCAATGGGAGCCAGTTGTCTGTGCCACAACCGACTTGGCGATACGAAAACGTGTTACAACAACAACCACTGAAAGAGCAGCACAGCTGATTGACTTGAGTAGTTAGTTGAACGGTTGCAAATGGCTAGCCTCAGAGGCTGATGCTAAGAGTGTGGCATGCTGCAGGTACATAGTAGGCAACACTACACAGCAATCATTTAACTTGTGGCAGCAGAGTGGCAGTCACGCTGTGTTGCTGAAGATGTTGTTGTGCGCTGGCAACATATAGATACATATAAGGAGTTATAGCTTTTTTTGTGCAGCTACTCTGCTGCACACTTTGTCGAAACTGTAGCAGCGGTTAGCGTGAAGCAGTTATTGCATGTGGCACGTTTGCATTGTTTGCCACACATTTTATATCTTTCGTGCTGTTGCACTAGCTTGCAACACTCAAGTAACAAACTGACTTCGGTGACTGAATGACAGTGTTGCGAATTGACTTGCCGTTGGCTGCGCTCCTGGCACATTGCAACACTGCTGCAGCTGTGATTTTGTTTCTGCCATTGGCTACTTGCATCTTCCACTGTTGTTTGCTTAGATTTGCCTATGTTGGATTTGCGCAGCAAAATATCAACCTGAGGCATGTTCACGGACAGCAGCAACAACAGCGTCTATAGCTACAACAACAACATTACAACTTAAACAACAACTAGTAGTAGCAACTCTGTGGCAGCAACATTTCACAGCAACTTCTCTTCAGCGTAGAATCTATGCCGTAGTAGTAGTGTCATGTTGCTTGCAACATGCTACAACAAGTTGATTTTCGCATGTATGTTCTTTAAGTTAAGCTTTGTGACGATATGTTAAGCACCGCTTTAATTTTCGTAAGTTGTTGTAGTGTTTTTCTCACAGCAGCAAGAGCAACTACACAATGCATGCAACAAGCAGTTGTAGTCGTATAACGAAACGTTTTTGTTACATGTGGCAGATACTTGAAATTCTGTTTTTCGTTGTTTATGGATTCACACTCAACAAGTTTTCGAATGTTTTCCGTTTGTTTTCTGCTAGAAATGTTGATCAGTGATACATTTGAAAATTTATATGATCGCGGCTTTTGCTTAGTCTTTTCGTTCGTACTGCTTCTTGTTTGTTACACGAGAGCGTGTTTGGAAAATATTTAATTAACAATATAATTTCACAATATCTCACATGTTGGAACAGCCGATTTTCAAAAACTATACTAAAGGCGAATTTTTCACTCGTTGTAGAGCATTTGGTGGCAAGACCGAACTATAAGTTGAATGCAGAAGAACCTCTCAACCAAGTTCTCGGAACTTCTGATGGAACATAATTCTCTATCGGCCAAAGCTCGGCACTTCTGGACGCTTGCTTCCTTGGGACGGTCCAATCGTTGGTAGTATGGGTTATAACTAAGAGCCCTTGATCATAGGGGGCACCTCATAGTGGATGATTGCCTACCAATCCTACACCTTCCTGACGAACACGGCTGGCTTGTCACCGTTTTCCTCGGCTCATCGCAATTAGACCACAGCGTTTTCGCTTAACTTTGTCATAAGTGGCCTAGTTTTCTTTAACATTTAATCTGCTTCAGAAATTGATCGATTTTGCTACAATTCACGGCTTACTTTTCTATCTAGCCCTATTTAGGTGATTCCAAACGATTTTTTTTTTGTTTAATGTATAGCGCCTGGGTAATCGAAGCAGTGCTTACATGACAGTCGGGCTTGGCATTCCAGACCGAAAAAATTTTAAAATATTTTTAAATCGACGCGTCTTACCCACAATAAAATCGGAATATTCATAATAGTAGCTTAGGAATAAGACAAATCCCTCTTCTGGTGAAAATCCTAATTTCATTAATCACTATTTTAGTACCATCTGAATTGGAACGTTAAAATTCAATCAAGTTTTGAAATACCAGGTTAAAACTTACTTAATACCGTCGAAGTTTTCAGTTTACTCAAATAATCTCGTATAAGAAAGTCAGAAATCTATTCGAATATACAATTTTCATTTCGGAACCATTGCAACATAGTACCGTAAAGGCTACGCTGTAGTCTAAAATCCTTGTATCGCAATATTAGTGCTTAGAATTCCACGATAAACTCCACTAGAACGAGATCGATCTCGAAAGAATCAAGTTTCAAGTCGAGCGACCACACGCGAGATATGCTTGGATCAGTTTGTGAACCAACTCACATCCCACCTTGGTATTTGACTTTGATAATATTTACTGGCATGGTTATATGGTTCACTCCCAGTATGTAGTCCTGACAGTAGCTCTTAATTAGTTATAAGCGCTTTGCATTACATAGGACAAATAGCTGCTGGAGCATAATTTTATAGAGTCAACTAACAGTTTTCTGCTTACGGCGATTATTCTACAAATAGACAAAAAACTCAGTGACGACATTAAGAAGAAGAGTTTAGAGAACTGAAACCCAGTTTCTGAATTGACCCAGACTTATTTCTGAAATGACGTTACTTCCAGATCCTTAAGTAGTAGAGCTGGTACTTCTTCTTCTGGCGATTACATCGGAAAACCAGGGCCTCTGCTGCTCTTAAATAGGGAATAGAAAAGATACTGTCTTCATTTATATACACTCAGAGAAAAAAAACATACGCAGTCGAAAATTTTCTAATATTCCATTTTTAAGCTGTTACTATTCGCTCAAAATACGCTATTTGTCTGATTTAACTTTTTTATCATGTGACTACATTGTTTTACAGGTTCCTGAAACCGTGGGCTTATGCACGTGTTTATTTCAGCCCTTGTGGTCATTTCTTTTGAGTCAGTTCGCAATATGCAAAGTTGAACATGGTGTTCTCAATAGAGAAGAAAGCAGAAATTATAGCTTTATATAAAAATAAATTATCCACACGTCAAATAACTCGTAAAATGGAAATAAAAGATTGGAGTGTGCGCAATATTATTAAAATTACTCGAATTTTAATTCTTTAAATCGAAAAAGGGGCATTGGGTGTCCGAAAAAAGTAAAACCTCGTCATGAACGACAAATTAAACGAATGCGCATTACTGATCGCTTTTAACATGCTGTAAAAATCGATTCAATATTTTACAAAACTACGGGGGTAAAAATAACTACACATTTCTATGCAAAATATCTTGAATAATCTTGAATTACAAGCGCGACGTCCAGCTAAAAGCCACTACTCATTACCCGAATGAAGAAACAGCGGCTAGAGTCGGCAAAATAACACAAAACTTGGACTGCATCAGACTACGGAAATATTATTTTTTCCGATGAATCCAAATTTAATTTGTGTGGACCCGACGGAAATGCCACAGTGCGTCGTAGGAAAGTAGAGCGTTTTTTGGAAAGCTGTGTTTTACCTACCGTAAAGCATTCGCCCTATTTAATGGTATGGGGGCCTATAACCAAGTTTGATGTTGGGCATCTTATTATTCTTAAAGGATCTGTGAATGCAAAAAAATATATTGAAATTTTGAAAGAAGGCGTTTTTTCAACTATTGAACAGCTGTTCGAACACACTCAAAAAGTTTATTTTCAGGATGATTAAGCCCCTTGCCTTAGAGCCAAAACAGTAACTAAAGCATACAAATATTAGAACAGATTTTTCAATAACTTATTACAAGCATTTTCAGGTTAAAAACCAAAAAGATTTTTATTTAATTGAGTCTCTCACGTGGCTAGGAAACAGTTTTGATCTCAAACCAATTGAGAACTGCTGGCATTATATGGGCAAAAGGATAAGAAAAAAGCTTTCAATAAGTTTAAAAGAAATAAAAAAAATTACTGATGCTGTCTGTAATGAAGAAATTAATAAAAATTATCTTCAACGCTTGTTTGAATCCATGCCTAAACGAATAGCCGAGGTTATTAGAAGTACGGGGTGTTCTACAAAATACTAAGAATTTTTTTGTAACAAATAATTTTATTTTGCTTTGTTATGTATTCCATTTTTAAAGACATTACTTACAAAACGTGAAATATGTAAATAACTTTTTTAAAAATTGTATTATTGTTCATAACAAATTTTAGTTCTGTGTTTGTGTATGTGTGCTTGCATTTTTCACTAAAACCAGTGTTAAACTATAAGTTTATTAAGTGAAAAAATGCTTTAAAGATGAAGTGAGTAAAAAGGCTTAACACTCAAAACAAATTGTCTAACTTAAGATAATATAAACCTAAGTTTTGCGCTATATATAGCCACTCTGTAAAGTGCGTGGGTTTTTTCGCTGAGTGTACATACTTGTATGTACATATACCTACATAAATATGTCTATATAGCTTTAGCTTCAATTGTTCTTTGACACTCATATTTTTCAAATGCGAATATCATGCGTGTATTATGTAAGAGATTAAAGTATTGTGTCAGACACCTTAGTGACCACACACACACATGTATACGTGCGCTCATAAACGGCACACTCAAAATGCTAGTCTTATTTGACAGTGTAGCGATAAATTTCAATGTTTATCTGAACACAGGCAGCAAAATCTACAAACGACTATTCGCCAAACAGCCATTACAATAACAATAATAACATAAATGTTTGTTGCTCATAAAATTTCGACTTTGTACATGATCTCCCGCTGCTTGCAGTGTTGTTTTTGTTATTGTGCATCATAAAAAATAAAGAAAAGCTTAAGCGAAGAAAGCTAAGAATTTAGAATCGCTGAAGAAAATATGCGAGCACAGCTAATCTCAACGAATTTAGTGACGTAACAGATGTGCGCGAAGAAAGCGAGCGTGTGTTGCCAAGCTAAGCGCTTAATCCGGCAGAAGGTATAAGCAGAGGCATGTGTGATTGTGTGTGTGTGTATCCTATGAGCATATGTGTTTCGAGAAGCATTGATCAGTAAGCTGTTCGTAGAGTAATACAATATATACTTATAAGTATATGCTACATACTATATATGTATATAGATATAAGATATTTGCCAGCAGTTGGGTATGCGCTCTCTGGCTATTCGCTGCTTGCAAGGTGTAAATTTACTATTGCTCATAAAGTCATTTGTGAAAAAATACGAAATCGTGCTTGCCACACGCGATTCAAAAACCACGGTCTAGAAGCATACAGACGAGGTGCCTCGATAAGTACTTAGTCTTACTGTGAAAATTTCTGCCAAGATAGCTGAGAAAGTGGCCATCTCAAACTACCTGGTGAGTCATATCATTCACGAGATATTGAGCATGAGGAAACTGTCGGCGCAGTGAGTGCCGGATGTGCACACTCCGGTTATGAAACGCAAGGGCGAGACCTCTTTTTAGCACGTTTTGACGTCATTTAGTCGCAATACGCAAAAGTTTCTGCGTTGTTTCGCCGCTGTCGTCGCAAGCTGGATCCCTAGCTAGATATCAGGCACCACGGAACATTCGATACGATGAATTTTACCAGATGAACCTGCTACGGAGGAAATCAAATCAATCTTATTGGCAGAAAAGAAGATTACCACCATTTACTAGGATTCACACAGTGTGATGTACAATACATCGCCTATCTAGAGATAAGCAAAGAGTCACAGAATTCTACAATGACAAATTATTGTGTCAACTCGACACCGAGTTGCAGAAAAAGCGTTGTTACCATTCGACTACTTTTTGTATCCAAACATGAAAAAATCACACCCCGGAAAGTAATTAGATTCAAATTAGGAGGTTAGGCCACGGAGAGCCAAAGCGCAACCCTTGAGAAATTGTATTTTTCAGACTATTTATAATGTTTTAGCATCGTTGCATCAAATGTATCGTGCTAAAAGGAGACTATGATATTATATTAAATAAATCAAAGTTTTCGATTTGCTCAGGTCAAGGATATATCGGACGACCCACGTACGTATTTATTTTGTATGTATGTACATATATGCTCGTTAGATATAAAAATTAAAGTATACAAGCATACATACAATACATACATATATACATATTTTTTCTAACGCAACGGCTCTTTGGCTGCCAGATTACCCGTATGTACTTTTACTCTTTCTCTAAAGCTTTCTATATACTTATGTACAAGTTAGTTGATAATTTTCTGCGCACGAACTGAAAAAATACTGTTTTTGGTACGAAATATAATTTTTTATTCAATATAATCTAATCTAACTTTAATACACTTATTCCAATGATCGTCCAATAATAATTCGTTGAATTTTGTCATTGTTAAAACACCTTTGTGAGCAGGTGCATTGTCTTGATGAAACATTTTTTTTCATGCTGCTTTTTTCACGAATTTTTTCATCCAGCTGATCCAAATGGCTGCACTAATATTCAGAGCTAATTGTTTTACCTTTCTGCAGATAATCAATCAACAAAATTCCTTTTGCAAAAAAAATGATGCCATAATCTTCTTTGCTGATCGTTGTGACTTTACCTGCTTTGGAGCTGAACCAGCTCCACCACCAGCTTCAGTTCTTGTTTCAATTTAAGATCATAGTGGTAGATCCAAGTTTCATAACTAGTTATAAAACGACCTTGTGAAAGCAAAATTTGGAGCTAGTAGTGCTATTTCTTGGCGAGACCAATCAACTTTTCAACCAACCTGTATGTACTCGTACATACAATCTCTGTAAATAAGCAGAGTTACCATAATCCAAAACTAAATGACAGGAAACTATTTACGCAATGAGCGTATTTCTTCGCTGTTTTTTTTCTTCGGATTGTCATTTTCTACTCTCCTTGAGAAAATCTTCGTCAATTTACGATGTGATAAAAAATGTGCGTGTTAAGTAATAGATGTGTGCATATATTCTCCTTTCTATGGTGTTATTTGTACTAGGAGGTAACTTAGTATGTTAGTTTCCAGCTACAAAGGAGGCACTTAATATATTTTGTAGCATTTAAGTAATGCTAGGTTCATATAAATGTGTGTAAATAAATTATATATTTAAAAAAAAAAAAACAATATAATTAAGAAAGTTTACGTTTGCAAAGCATATCTACTAACGAACTCCGAGTTTAGAAGAGCTATGTCAAGCAGCGGACGAATAAAGAATCTAATATAAGACTTATATTTAAATACATACACGTACATATGTATATTTATCCGAGTTTCTCATCTTATTTGTGGCGTGCTGTCTGATATTATCCGAAAACAGAATGGTGTTACATATATTGTATCACATCCGAATGGCTTTTAGAATTAAATGGGAAGTTTATTATGGCAGAAATCCACTCTCAAGCTTTATTTTTAACTACGGTTAAAAATTAGTTCTCTCAAAGTTTGAATTTGGCGCAAACTTAACTATTCGGTTACAATGGCTTAACCAATACACGAACTCCAGTAAATAATACACGATTGTTTAATCTAGCGCTTTTTTTTCTAATCTTTTACTTCTTTGCAAAAAAGCACAAATAATTCTTTTGTATTTACTGAGTGGCCCTGGCCCTGAAACGTTCCTGGAGTATATGTACCAAATTTGATTGTTATTCATTCACAATGTCGTCGAATAATAAATTTTGAATTCTTTCGTAACATTTTCATACCCTGAACAGGGTATATTTATTTGGCCTCGATGCTTGTAAAGGCCTCGATAATTTGGCCTCGATGCCAAAAAGAAACGTCAAAGATCCTCTAAAGTATATAGGCGATTTAGCAACGCCCGCCTGTCTGTCTGTATATAAAATGTATATGTAAATTTGCAGACGTTCTTCTCTCCCCAAGAAGCTGCTCATTTGCCGAAACGAACCTACGAAATACAAACTGACCGTTTCAACTCAAGTAAAGTAGTACTACAATAACTGAATAAATGTTTTTCGATCATACTAATATAGCATATAGCTGCCATACAAACCGGCCGATCAAAATCAATTACTTGTATGGAAACTTTTTTATTTGTGAAGGGTGTGTGTTTAATATAAAATTTTGTATTTCCCTTGGCTTTGATGCTTGCAAGTTGTGAGATTATAAAATAATCGGTTACACCCGAACATAGCGCTTCCTTATTTGTTAGAAAGTTTACTCAATTTTTCCTCAAATTCAAATGTTGAAATATGAAATTATTACAAGTTGTAGATCCTGGCGAGCGGATCTGAAATCATAAGGCTTAATAATTAACGGGTCACTTATTTTCATTATTATATTTTGAACTACTAACTGTCTATCCAATTTATCGATACTTTAAAATTTGAAAATTTGAAAATTCGCTCTTTAAACAGCTGCATACTTCTCACCCTAAGAAAAAATTGCATTTATGGCTTTCCTAGAGTATTAACGCGATACGTTGTGAGTACCTAGCGGTATGCAACTGTAATGAGTAGGTGTGATAACTTTGTTAGTTTCTCCTGAGATGAATTTTCCTTTATAGATACAGAGCCTGCATTCGGAATTATAAGTTTGCAAATATTTGTATAACATATTGCAACAAATATGATTCTTCTGTATTTTACGTTGACACCGTTAAATTATTTTTTCAATTAAATACATACATATATATTACAGCAATTTTAATGCATATACATTTTTATAAGTATACATATATGCAACTATTTGTGTCCAAATATGTAGATTTACCATAAATTTAATTTAAGTTTATCGTAAATTTTATTTCAATTTTAAGGATAAAATTTTAAATGGTTTCCATTTGATTTCACCGCAAGGGAAACGCACATGCATACACCCATATATAAATATGAATATATGCAGTTAACGTAATTACATATTTGCTCCAATAATTTTTCATTTTCCGTTAACCTTCGAATGCTTTTAGCGCATTCCAACAACAGCAACAGCAAAATAATATTAATAAATAAATAAAAACTTATGCAAATATTTATTTGTTTGTTACACTCGTATTTACAATATTATCGGTATTTAATTTTTATGCCAAACGGACATAGCGCACACACACTTGCATGTATATGCTTACATATATGTATTTGTATATATTTATAGTATATGGTGTATGAATAATTGTGCATGCACATATTTGCTCAGTGGCAAAAATCAAAGTTTTTTCTTTAAAGCTTTTAATATATTTTCTATATATATTTTATTTGTATTTTCTTGTTTTTTTTCGGTAAGTGAAAGGTCACTTGTGTTGCATATTGAATTTCACTTTGGTCAGTTGAACAAATCTTTTCAACAAATACAAGTTAGCAAGCAAAACAAAATCTGAAAGTGAAAACAAACTGGTTGTGTTAGAAAGATAAGAACTTGTAAACACTGTAAAATGCTAAGGGTTGAGAAATTACAAATGGAAGTTGTTTAGAAAAATTAGGAAAAATTACAAAGCAAAAACGGCAACAAAAAAGTCGCACTATCAACATGAGCAAATAAGTTAAGTACTTAAGGACAAAGCTTAAGACAGGGTAGCAAAATGGTAAACAAACAAAAAGTATCAGAAATATTATATTTGCACAAAAGTGTGTGGAAATTTTGCTTGCCTTAAGTTCCAATAAGCATACAAATTATATGTGTATATATATTTATATAAATTTATGTGATTGAAAATTAAATTTTAAATTTCTGTAGTTGTCGATCCCAGTGTTTACAGCAACCTAATAACTGTTATGTGATCAGACCTAGGACAAAATTGTGAATAAAGTAAAATCCAAAATTTTAAAAAATATTCTCTCCATTAAGCCATCCCATACATCTTATAGTAAAATTATTAAACATGCAGTTTTCGAATGAAATGTAGACTAATATGTGTCCACAACATGTCCGATTTGCCACTGCTTTGGCCGCCAAATATGAGTTCTGCGCTTCAAAAACAAAGTTATGAACTTCGTAAGAGATAGAGCAGCTCTCATTGTTAACGAGCTATAGTGAATCGAAGTCGGAATTTTAACTAGAATTTACTCCATAGGTGGCGTTATGTCTGGCAATGTACTAAATTCTTTTCAAAACTAAATGAATTAACATTCGCAAGGCTTGCTGAAGAACGATAACTTTTATAAGGCTAAGATCTGCGAAACTCAAACACTTAATGAGTACAGTTTGATTTTTGTCGAACAGCTCCAACAAAGCCCCCTCGGTGATTCCGCTGAATAGCAAATGCTTATTTAGTTTGAACGTTTTTCTTAATTAAATCAGACAATTTACGTTGCCATACATGTTTCGGGATTAGAAAACAAAAACAAATATTCATCATCGAAAATAGCTTTTGTTTTTCAAAATATTTTCCATTTGCATGCGTTTGAACCAATTGTCGAAACAATTTTGCCACTCTGATTGAGATATATCCTAAACATGTGTTCTGAATGTATCAACCGCCTCTTCAGTTGTCGAAAAATGTTGACGTCTTTGTTTATTACGTAAAAGAAGCTCGGTGCCAAGTCAGAACTATACGGTGGGTGATTCATCAAATCGATGTTTTGAGTGCTCAAAAATGCAACTACTTGCTTGAAAGTGCTTCGTGCGCGAACAGCTTTTGTTGGATTCGGCACGATATGTTTCATGACGATCTAGCAATATCAGTGTCCGCAGAGCATCAATAGTTTCCGGAACAAACACTGATTTCATGAAATACGTCTCGATTGAATTCACCATATCAACGATAAATACTGGTGCTTGATGGAGCTTCATCGCTAAAAATTTAATTAAGTTCAACTATATACTATTGCTGAATTAATCCGCAATGAAAGTTGTAAAAAATCATCGCGCGAAATTGTTCGCGATTAAATTCCATTTTTGGCCGAGATGAATCTTTTAAGTAACTGTAAACAACACAAATAGCGCTCGTATGTTAAAACGTTTTGAGTATGATTTTTCTTCACTTCGTTTAGTGAATGTAGAAAGATTCTTTATCTTTTTTGATATATCGCTTAAAAAGAGCACGAAATGTTAAGACTTATTCTAGGCCACATCAAAACTGTCGTTGAAGTTCAAAGAACGCGTCTCCCGTACTTCTCCCGACCCTTTCTCCCATTGGTTTTCGGTTTATTTACGGTGCGCTAGAACAATGATATTGTATAAGCTTATAAATATATTAGATATTTACTGATTAGATTTAATACAATATTACAGCAGGGACTATTTTTTTAAAAATAATAGGCATCAAATTCCATCATTAAAATCAACTTATCGGAAGATTTATATGGAATCAATCCACTTCGAGAGATCCATTACAATACAGAGTTGTCTGGAAAAATGTAGAGAAATGCAAAGTACAGACAAAACTACACAGCGGCAGATCTATTAAAATTTATGAACTGCAGAGACATTCTATGCTTACTGTCCTGTCCATTTCTGATTTAGCTTTCCTAGCTCTGCGTTGGCATTTATTCTTGCTATGTTCAATGCCTACTGTACTCTGGGTCGATTTTTTAGATACTCCATCTCATAAGCACGGATTCCTCGATAGATGGTGCAGATTTATGGATCCCTGTTCTTCTCGTAAATAAAGCGGAATTCAATTTCAAAGCCTGTTTTGAATTTCATCGATTTAATTTTGCGCAGTTTATACCAAAATCGCTTTCTCGACAGTTTCGTCACTGCCCATGCATATCTTTCGATGACTGATCGAAGCTTTTGGGATTTATTTGAAGTGTGTTAATATTATTTGATGATATAAGGAAAATTCATTAACAATCAAAGTTTTAAGGTGAATATTCGGCATTTGGAATTTTAACCACCAACCTGTAGGCACAATATTATAAATCATTTTAATAAACTAATAATTCAAAGGTTAAATGTTGACCTAGCATCCGTGAGAACTACTGATCTATAACTCTTCTGATCTATTTTCACAGCTCATCGACCTTCTCAGCCCACAAAACCGCTCACTGACTTCAGATGCACAATCGGTTTAGATAGGATTTAGGATACCTTTTCCACTACTTTGAGCTCAGATTTGTTTGACCCTTCCAAACCCCACTGCTTGTATTCCGAATCGTAGAATCGCTTATATTATAAATCACCATTATTGTAGCAACTTTTAAACTTTCTGCAACGTGCGGTCGTATATTATAAGGGTGTCTTAAATCTCCTCCCAATTTATATAATAAATATTTATGTATGTGGGTGTATTATTATGTAAACCAGTGTCTTACTTGCTAAACTTTCTACAAAGAAAGCAAATATCACTTTCTTTGCAATTTGTAATATTTTAATCTGCGTCGCTTTAATATTCAATCAATGAGTTTGCCATAAGAAAGCAGCAAGTGACACAAACTTTTCTTGCTCGCCCTTCTTCTCCTCAATCAAACTTTTTGCATTTTTTACATGTTTTATGAGCATATTCGACACTTTAGCGCCTGTCAACTTGCTAACAATTCAACACTTTTTGCATACATCTATTCGGTTGGCTATGTATGTCAGTGTGTTTGGAGGTGTATGTACGCGTGTGAAAGCTGTAAAAATCGAAAGCATTAAAAGTGCATAACTGTGTGCCAGAGAAGAAGCGAAGTACACGTGGATTTCACAAGAGCAATCAATGCGCCGCTATCTAAAGGCAAGTCACTCTGATAAACCGTTATATATATGTATATACTTATGTAATAAAGTATGTCTGTTTGTGCCCCTCAATGCACTTTTCAAAAATGTCAATGTGTCACCAAACGACGCGTGTTTGAAACAACTTATCTGCCTACAATTTAGCATTTCACTTGCTTGTAACAACAACACATAACGATGAATCATAAAGTAGACTAAAAAAAGGAAAAAAACGTTAACTTTGGTTGCACCGAAGCTATAACACCCTTGTCAAATACAACAGATTGCTAGTGATCCGATCTGGACAATTTCTTCGACATTAAACCATGCTAAATTTGACGACGATATCTCGTCAATTGAAAAAGTTTGCCATAGAAGCACTAGATTCCGATCTTTCAGTTTGTATGGCAGTTATATGCTATAGTGCTCCGATATCGGCAGTTTCGAAAAATGAGCAGGTGATTAAAGTACGGGTGCAGATTTTCAGATCGGTATCTCAAAAACTGAGGTACTAGTTCGTATATATAGAGACCCATAGATAAGGTTTCCCCTTAGGTGCTACAAACGACGTGGTAAACTTAATATACTCTGTTCAGGGTATAAAAAGCTGAAAATTATACATACAGACATACATGGAGAAAAAATGGGCGGAAAAACTTTGCGGCAACCGGAAAAAGTTCGCAAAACACAAACAAAACCAACAACAAAAAGAATGAGCACCAAAACTATTTCGAAACTCAGCCAATATGCGGATGCAGCTAAGCGGTAAAGCAAATGAGCAAGTGAGGTGCCAGCAGCAAGCGGAAGTTCGCGGTTGCTGAGGCTGCTATTGCAGCAGGAGCAAGAGCAGCAGCAGGAAAAAGTGCGCGAGCGGCAGCTGGAACCGGTGTGTTGGGGTAGTTATCAACGCCGCGACTGATGGGAGCATAGAAGTGTTATGATGTTGAAAAATTTATGCTGTCATGTGGGTGAAAGTTCAACTCAACACATTTGCCAACGCTCAACAACAATAATAATAACAATAGTAATAACAATAAAAGTGAGATCACCTAAAAAAGCGCGCTTAGTTTGAGTGTGAGTTGACTTGCATATTTAAGCGCAAAAGTTTGCATGGGGTTAGATGTAGGAAATTGTACCAGGAGTGGTGGGAAGTGTGGTGAAATGAGAGTTGAGAGTCGCAGTGCGGGCAAACTTTGATTTCGGCATAGTACCGAGAGGAAATGTGTTTAGTAAACCTCTCTGGGTTGGAGTTGGGACATGCAACGGTTGCAAGCACTAGTGTGTAGTGTAGTGGGAACAACTATAATAATATGGTGATAGTAATAATGCAGGCTACCAGGATCAGTGTTTAGGTCAGGTGTTTACTCATTTAACATATATGTAAACAATAAAAGGAAGCATTGATTTCTAGAAAAATATTTCCTCAATAGCGGTATGAAATCCTGGCGCCCTTATTTTGAAATTTAGAGACCTGCAGACCTTGGAAGATAGACCTCTTTTCTTTCGATGAGACTCAAGCTGCCCTGCAGAAGCAGCTACTTGAGTCAAAATAAAAATATATTCATAATACTATAACATATCTATAATATGACGTGTTACAAACTTTGTGTGCCGTTATTGACTAGAGGCTGATATTATTGCCGCTAGAGCCTAACGGGTAACAAAAAAGGGCACATATGCCCTTATTATATATTTTTTAAACTGAAGAGGTCAATTTGGCAAGAAATGCGGCTGTTAAAGAAAGCAGAAGAGTTATCTATCAGTAGAGTAGTGCTAGCTCCAATAGCTATCCTACATCTTCTAACATACAATGAGGCATTACTTATAATAAAAAGAAGCACAATGAACTCTACGATACGGAATAATGCTCATTTACTTTTTTGAAGTTTCTGGGATTAAAAATTTTATTAATTTTATTTTAAAAAAATTAAACAATGTGTTATTCTGTTACGCCTTAGGTTTAAAAGATCCATTGACGAGAATATGAGATCATCGGCTCCTCAGACAGTTTCCAACTATAAAATTCTCTTCGAACCGACTAAACTTCGAGAAAAGTTTAGCAAATATATACCATTATCTTCAGTGTACTTTCGAAAGATTACGGAATCATATTAGATCATCTCAAACACTTTCAAAATCTTTGTAAAAGATGCCTCTACTCATATACACTTCTCTAAATCTTCCAAGAGATCTGAGTTTGGGGGGCTTGTTGGATTTTGCGCAAGTTCCCAGTTTTTCAACTCAACCCGTGTGGTATCTCTGTGAACACTTTCTTTTAAGGGAAGAAGTAACATAGGTATGTTTCAAATTTCTAAATGAGATCCACATTTCAAAAAAGCATAATATATCATTTTGTATGAGAAAACCATACGCTGGGTCATGAATTCACAAAAAGCTTATTTTATGTTTAAAAATACTTCGAAATGAAAAAGTTGTTCAATGAAATCCATCAGGTTTTCGCTTTGGCTTGTTGAGCTCTACAAGGGTCCAAAAACGACAAGACTCACCGTTCCAAGTTAATGAGGATCTTGATACTCTATAAAATTATCTCTTTATTTTGACACCGAGGGTGGCCAGCTATATTCATATATCCTTCTTTCGAAGTCTTATGGTATTGTAAGTATAGTAGAAACGGAACTTAGGGTTCCATGAGAATCCTATAATTAAAGTAATTTTTCATTAAATATCACAAATAATATCACAGTATTGTTGGCTAGCAACGCCATAAGCAACATCATTACCATCAGTGGCGTTGTGGTGATTATAGCACTGATGTTAGTTGCCCTCTTCACAATCTCTCCACACTGACCACAAATTCTTTTACCCCCCTCTTTTTTCGACATTCTGTAGACTTTGGCTAACTGCTGTGGTTGCTTTTATTTTCACTGCCGATGTGCATTGTTGCAGGGAATTTCGCATAATTTAGTTTCAATTCCATAGCAAGCAAGCTCCAGCGCGCAAGTGTAACTAATCTATGCCATTGCATGTGGCAAACGTTTGCCTTTCACAAATCGCCAACAAACACTCAAGCCAACCCATGCCATCGAGCTCACACACATAGCCAGTGCCGACCACAGAAAAGTTGCCAACCTCCGAACGACGGGCTGCGCGCATCTAATGCATTTTTGGTTAGTTGGCCGCTTGGATAGAAGACTGACTGCTTCATTGCACCGGACTTTGGGCGCGTTCTACGTACACTCTCGTTACACTTAAGCGCACCGGCTGGCAGCCTGAAAACGCTCAAGCCGTCGTGGACGCTATGCTTCGGAACTTGAACTAGAAAAGCGTTAGCTTTGTAGTGTTGGCCGCAAACCGCGCTCCAGTCGACCACAGCCGGTTCACATAAACACCATGACACAGGGGCACCTGGTTTTTGTTATTGTTGTTTCTACTCCTCCTCTTGCAATCGTCTAATGTTGCTAGCCTTCTGCACATTTTTTTTCTTTTTAATTCTTTCGTTTTTTGAAACTTGGATGTTGCCACACTCGTAATCGCAATAAATTATGCACATAGATATTTAGCTTTGAGCTTTGAGCTGGTCCACATGGTATGAAATTATTATTTTAGAGTTATAATATTCTATTTCAAGTTTTAAAAACACCAAAAATACAAAAGCATAGAAAAATTAGTGGTAACTATTGCTTTAGCTTCATGCCAAAAACACTGTGATATCTAAAGGTGGGTCCATTCTTTTAAAAATTTCAAAAAAACTGTACGAAGATATTCTTTTTTCCATATGCATAAGCTTGCTTAGAGTTAGCCCGCCCTGTTTACCAGAGTATTTCAAATAGTTTAGTTTCTGACTTTTGAAGACTTTTCAGATTTTCCTGTCATTAGTTCGCAAACTATTCATATTATGGTCTGCACTTGTGATTGTTTGTGTTATCCAGATCGGTCTTTTGCGACATCCAAGAACAAAGTTTAACCTCAAACGCCAGACCAATTGACCGCTCTTGTGCTCTCTCATAATGTTCTTAGCTACATTTTCAAAATTATTCTTAGAAACCATTGTAAGGACTACCATGTACCTAATGCAATTTTAGTTCAATTCTACAGCAACGCCACCAGTGAAACTAGCACACATTTTTCTTCTGCTTTTCCATTTGCCTATGCAGTTGGTGAAAGTTTCCGATTGAACTATAAAAATGAAAGGAAATAATACGGTTGAAATGAAAAATTATGTAGCGTTTCCTCGCGCCGCAAGAAACAGAAACAATTTGGTTCATGTCTCAAAATTGCTTACATACAAATGCCAGTACGTTTACCGCCCAAACTGCACCTTTGCACAATCTTTCGAGCGCGCTGTCTTAGCTGTGACTCGCAAACCGAGCGACATCTTGTTCGGCAAGCAATGCATTAAATGTGCTTGGTAAGGTGCTGTAAGGTTGTGCCTAAATTGTAACAATTTTCCAAACACTTGCACGCTTCTAAGCCATGGCTTTCTGTTTTTTGTCATACGTTTTACCGTTCGTAAGCATAAGAGGATTTGGTGCACCTTATTTTTTGTTCCGATAGAAAACATAATTCGCCGGTGAATGTTAACCATCTGCTCCACAAATGCTATTGATGACGATGTTTGGCTTTTATCAAGTCGCATTCGAATCGAGGTTAAAATTTTCTCTGAGCGAACGTGATCAGAAGTTCTTCTTGATTTCTAAATTGTTAGTTGTGACCAAAAAAATGATGGATTGTTATGGAGAGGTAGATAGACTTTCCAGTATTAAGCTTAAATGGTTATCTTCAATAACTTTTAAGTTAATCAAGTCTTATAGTAGCTGGGGTTTTGTTGAGGTCATGTACCAAACTTTAATGAAGTTTTGACATACCGATTTTAAAACTAACTAATGTAGAACAAGCATATGCGAACCTCTTTTGAAATTACTAACTGGTAGTACTTCAGAAAATTGTTGCCAACATTTACTTCGTTCGATCAGTAGTTATGAAGAAGAAGCTCTGGACTTGTACAGATTATTCGTTATGCCAGGTTCATCACACATATGTTTGATTCGAAACTGAAAGATAAAAGAGTGTTTTGTGTGTATATAGCTTTAGACGCGGTTAATTCGTTGTTAAGCAGATATTAAATCTACCTTTACTAATCTCCCTGAAATTATTAATCTAAATATTTATTCTTTCAGATAAATAATTCACAATGGATCTCTAATCAGAGGATCCAGTGATCTCATATTATATATGATTGATTTAAACACTCCAACTTCAATAATAAGCAGATACCATTATCGTTTAGACCTCTATTTATTTTTTTATTCTAGAGATAAATCTTTAACAATGGATCTCCAATCAGAGAATACCATGAATCTCATATTATATATGGATTCAATATCTGTGGTGTTATAGACTCCAACTTCGATATTAAGTAGATACCATAATCGTTTAAACCTTTATTTATTTATATATTCTTTGAGGTAAATCCTTCCAAATGTATCTTCCATATTATATGTTGATATATATGATAGATATTAACTTTATCGGGTTTATTTGTTTATAGAAATCATTCAATATATTTGAGACGTGTGCAACCAGAGTCGGACAAATAAATAATGAACTACTTTGTGCAGTTCGTTTTGAAATATTTATGACCTTTTTAACAAATTAACTAGTGAAAATTATGCCTCTTTCAGATCTTCTGTCTCTTTAGCGTTTCAAAACCTTCCATTCTTTACGATGAGGATTAACTGGATCCACGAAATGGTACAAGACTATATATAAACGCCCGGTTTCTTTGATACCGCAGTGGCTTGACATAAATCACAGCGTTACATTTTTAAAATTATTTTGATAAATTTGGAACTAAATATCTTGTTGCAAAGGTTCTTCCTTGTGGTTAAACGAACTGTACTATTGTGGCGATGATTTGCTATTCCGTGATTAACCATCTGACAGTATACTTTTGTGGAGATATGCAGTATGTATTCTTTCTGCTTCTGCCGATATGGCAGAACAATTGTTTCACGTTAAGCCGCTCTTTGTTGTAATAGTTAGCATTTCAGCATACAAACAATTCCTCGTAGATTTTAGTTGCGATTCTACACACTTTTCGCGCTTGACTAGCATCCGTCGCTTAGGCCTATAAAGGAGCTAGCACTACTCTGACTAGCAAATGAGTCATTCCATTAAACACAGCAAAGTGTGAAATGCCAAAGAAAGTGTACATATCTAACTACGTATGATACCGGGCTTAGCATGAGACACTCTGAGACATTCTTTGCTAAGTTCGTAAACCTTTTTCCATATGATTTCAACCCACTTAGCATCAGTGGCTAGCATGTGTTGTATTTAGATGTGATTGAAACATTCGCGTACTCTTGCGCCTCAACTGCTTATTTGCCAACCAACCTAGCTGGCTGTCCGTCCGACCGACGCACTGTTTGTCTGCCAATACGCTACGAATGACAGCCCATAGCTTCAATGCAGCTAACAACTCAGCCGCGCTCGTGGTGGTCTACTGGTTCGGGATGGATTGTGGGAAGTTCTTGCACGCGCGCCGCACGATTTACCACCGCCGCCGTCGCTGCCACTAGCGTAGAAACTGTAGGCGCCTATTAAGGAATTTATCGACTACGTCGTTGCATGTTCAGGTACTTCGTATGGCATGGCATAGAGTGGCTGCGATGGCAAAGTAAAGTAAAAGTATCACTGCTGTAGCATTTTGCGCGGCTCGTGCAAATGTTTGGATTTGAAATGTTGGCATTGATGGATAGATCACACATAAGCGCTGTATGCGAACTCTGCTTGGTCGCAGCTTGATGGGCAAGTAGCAAGCTCACTGACTAGTTGACGGTGGCGATGGTAGTGGTGTTGGTGCAACGCGAGCCAATGACGAACTGACTGATTTTCTGCCTGATTGGTTCATTTGTGTGTAGCTATTAGATGCGGGTAGTCTTCGACTTGTGTCAGCCAGAGTCTTCTAACGTCTTTGCGCGTTTGACCATTTACGTCAGCGATACATCAAATTAATGAACATGTTTTGACTGTGTGAATGATGATGAACGGTAACGCTGTGAATGATGAGTATGTAGTTGCAGATTGTGTTGCCATGCATTGTTGACGCAAATGAAATGTGATGGGTTAGTGAAGTTATGGACATCAGCTATTTTCGGAGTGAATGTAGTATTGTGAAAACAATAAATTTTTAATTAACTGCCGTGCTTTTTTCCATTGCGCTTTGGGGATATTATGCAGGCGCCAGTCCTTTTTTTAATTCTTTAGCTCATGCCGTCATTTAACATATGGCATATGTCTCATTGAACTTATACATAAATTTACTAAAGCTGACAAAACTCTAATGCAGAGCATCACTTAAAACTTCAGAGTAGTAACCCATCAACAAGATTTACGTTGCAGGGCGAATAAAAATAATGATTGAAATAACTAATAGTCCAGCCAACGATGTCTGCTTCTATCTTTGTTCCATTTCTATCAGAGGGGGAGAGAACAAATCCAAATTTTACTAAGTCTAAAAGTCTACATGCTTTTGAATGTAAACGACAAGATTGACAAGAAACTTTTTAGATAGACATAGTTTTGAGATTTGCTGCAGAAGCGAAAGGCCTCGGTCGAACGTAGACACGGATTAGTCCGGATTACGATAGGTGTTAGAACACTGAATGATTTTTCCGGAATATTTTTTCACAGTATCCATTTTCAGTAAATTACTAATGTGGAAAGGATAGTTTATAATATGAAGGTCTGCAAAATTCATCATCTACTAATATAATACACTAATTTTCAGCCTGCCTTTCGAAAAGACTTTTGGAAGAGATATATGATATTATCCCTCAAAGTCTTAAGGTAAATGTGTAATTTATGGAGCGACAACAAACTTGACTTTTCCTCATAACGACATCTCCAAAAGCACAGGGCTTCTTTAGGGTTCAACGAATGAATGCATACCAATATTAAGGGGGTATTCTGGTCTAGAGGCATGCTTTTTAGGTATTTTTTAAAGTGCTGTATAAAATAGGCAATTAATATTTTTACCATCCATTTTTTTATATGTTATTTATTAACCTTTTAAGAGTACAGAAAAAAATTAAAATTTTTTTTTTTCAAAATCCAAAACTTTAGCAGCCGATGAAGTGGGGGGTCTCAAAAAATTGGCAGGTGGCCATACCCATGATTTCATCCCTTCCAGTGATCTAAATTGAAAAAAATAAAAAGATTATTAATCTACATGAATGTCGCAAGGTCATGAACTAGGGACAAGTTAAAAACAATTTTTTTGATAAAATGGCGACTGTTTGAAAAAAAAACATAATTTTTGGACCATTTTTTTGACTTTCTCAACTTTTTTAAAAATACTTAATTTGGAATTTGGGGATAGGGCTAGTTCATGGCGAGAGGAGTCTATGAGGAAGCTTCCCTGAAAATTTCAAGGCAATCGGTCCAGTAGAACTTGAGATATCATGGGTATCAGGTTGAAAAAGAGAGTTTCGAGAAAAACGCGTTTAAAGTTTTGCCCGCCGTTCGTTTCGTTTGAATGCCGCGCCAGCAAAATGCCTATATCTCCGAAAATAGTTCGAATTTTCAAAAATCCTCTCGTACACACATTCTTGAATAGTTAGACTTTGAAAATATGAAAAAAAAAATTGATTTCTTGAAATTTCTAGACCAGAATACCCCCTTAAAGAATAAGGCAGGGGATCTATGAAATTCTCTACAGAATATCTAATCCTTTTCTCTAAAACATTGATATTTTATTAGTACTGGACTTCTCTATGACACTAAAAATATAGTTTAGAAGTTAATTGAGAATATTTCACATTTTGGTGAACCAAAGCCTGAATCCAGCAGACTAAGCTCAGAGTTTATTGAACACCACAAAACTCGAGTTTAGGATTTTCTGGTATTGCCAAGTTCACTGTTGTATAAATACCTTAAATTTAAAGTCAAAATAAACTAAGATTTCCTAAACGCCACAAAAATAACTAGAGTTTAAGTTTTTCTTCACTAAGCGTGAACTTATTAATGTATATTTAAAATCAAATTAAACTGCGGTTTTCTTGAAGACCGCAAATATTACTCGAGTTTAGGATTTTCATTAATTTAAAACTTTAAAAAATCTAAAATTTTAAAGTGGACTTACTATAAGGATTTTTCGCTATTACGTATTTTGTGTGCTAGTTCCGCACTAGCTTAGAGTAAAGCAAGTGCCTTAAGCGAAAATAAATTCCCAACTGCATGCGCCTTTTCTTCACTCTTTTCCATAGCTTCTTGCGCGTGTTTTGCCGGATGTGATAATGGGTCAGAAGCAGGTCATCAGCGCTTTATCGCGCAATGCAGGGGTGCCAGTGTTAATTATGCAACCTGCCAAGGGATTATGCCATCCAGCTAATACACAGGCGCGAGGAAATAAAAAGCAATAAAAAAAGAAAAAAAAGTAAGAAGTAAATTGAACGGCACGTCTCATTAAGAACGTGAACGTGCAGTTGCTTAAAATCGCATCGCTAAGTGAGTGAGTGACTAACGACTATCAGCAGGTCGTTGAGTCGTCGCTAAATCGCCGCTATCGTCGTCAAAGTGACTTTGACTAGCAGCTGTGCGCTATCCGTTACACTCGTGGCATATATAAATACTCAACTAGGTGCTGCATCTGAGAGGGTGTACTTGGTGTGGGTGCACCGTTAGGCCGTTGTCGCTGTAGCAATGTCCACAATAACTCGTTATCCTTGCCACATTATCAGCATCATCAGCGTCTTAGCGCAATATTTCCGCTGTCACTTCGGCGTGCTGGTCGCAGCCATGCAATGCACAACAACTAATCCGCTCCACTGTCAACTGCCGCACGTACTTATTTCTATACATAAATATATTTATGTACTCCTATGCCGAGCACAAAAGTACTTAACGCTTTGTAGGGCTAGTGGATGCACTTCGGCGTTGTAATGCACGCGCACACGATGCTTAAGTGCGCTTACCGGCTTATACTTCAGTGAACTACAGATATTTTTTAACCCTTTCGCAACGTGTTGCACGGAGTATGATAATATTATTCAACTATCGAGAGAGATATGTATATAGGTTTATAAATGAATCAAAGAAGCTTATTGCGGTTCTTACAGTTGCGAGTATTAAAAGATGGGCGTAGTCCTGCCCCTAAAAGGCTTAAGAGGCTATCTAAGCAAATCTTACAGTGAAGATTTCGACTCACCACGCCAAACTACGATGTGAAAAGAAATAAAATCGGGTATAATCACGTTGAAATTCCAACTAACGGTATTTTTCATATATAAATGTACGTTAACGCTCCAAAGAATATCTTTAAACAGGATCGACAAAGGTCATATAGGAAGTCTGCAATATTTGGCGGTTCCAAATTGGACTCTAGGTGTAGCATTACCCACTTTTGTATCAAGAAATAGTAATAACGGATTAAAATTACGCCCTCTTCTCATAGAATAAATCTTGGATGCTCACTGGTATCTTTTTATTAATAATTTCGACTACTTTTAATTAATAAAAAGTTCATAAACCTAGAAACCCCGATATTCAAGAGTTACTGGAGTGTCTCTTCATCTCTACTACTACTCTACTTCAAAACTAAGTGTTTCTTAAACACCACAATAACAAAACGAGTTAAAGGTTTTGTTGTTGATTCTGTTAGTTCCTTTTTTTTTAATTAAATCAAACCCCGAGTTTCCTAAACAATAGTACAAACAAATAACACGAGCTTAGAGTTTTATTACTGTCTAAAGAATTCTTTATCTTATAAATGTAGCGTATTTAATATCAAATTAAACGCAGAGTTTCATAAATTATACGAGTTTAACATTTTCTTCTTTGACCTGATAGTTTCCTGCTGTTTTACAATCAAAGAGTTTCCTAACACCACCAGAATAACACGAGTTTAAGGATTTCCTACTAATTTTGATAGTTCCCTGTGGTGGTTAACATCAAATAAATCTAAGATGCTTAAACACCAAAATGGATAATTCGTGTTTAAGATTTTCATTAACCACGAATTTTAAGCTAAATACAATTAACTCTTGACAATTCACGTCCCTTAGTAATAATATTCGACGCCACATTTCTCGAAATATTTGATTCGCCTTAAACTCTCATAATTCCTCAGAGTATTTATTTTTTGGTTTCGCCGAAAATTACCCACACCTTACTTACTTTATTTCTACTTTTTTGCCTTGCAATTTCGTGGTGTGACCGAAGATAGATTGCAAGAAAACCACTGCTACAGATTATGTCAGCGTTGTTACTACTTATGTATGGTATATTCTTCTTCTTCAATGAACCTGCTTTGTTTCGTGGCGCACAAACACATACACACTTGTAGAACACAGCATAGAACTTGAAGCACTGTGAACGCCTTGAAAGCTCGTCCGTCCGCCTGCTTGCTTGTAGCAGCCTCAGCAACGCTTGACAGTCGGCCAGCTGGGCAGTCTTTGTGGACTGGTTAAGGCCTTCTCGCGCGCAATTATTATTTACCACGACTTTTTCATGCAACTAAGCAGTGCAGCAGTGCTAGAACTTGCAACATTGAACGTCCAACATACCGACTGCACTGTGCTGTGCTTGAGCTGATCCATCTCAGCGCCGCCGCCTCCACCGCCGCAACACACGCAGTCCATGAGTTACTTTATGGCTGGCTATGCGCTTTTGTAAAGCCGCGTCGGCTGAATGCAGACAATCTAACACCCGGCGTTCTGAAACGCTTTCTCGCAGCTATTGTGGTTTTATTTGCTGTTGTTGTTATTATTATTGTAGCGCATATTTTTCCACACGCTGTTGTGCTGGATTTTTGGTTCATTGTGTTCGCGATTGTTGTAGTATTTGTTATTGTTGTTGTGCGCCTGCAAAATTGCTGCCACATCTGCCAGCCAATGCTGCTCTAGTTCGCCTAGCCAAAAATGAGGCCAACTACAATGAGAACAGCAACAACAAGCATGTGATAGCCGCATTATTATGCCTCGCGGTCGCCGTGCTGTGCCTAGCGGCTGTGGGTGCTAGCTATTGTTGTAGCAGTTACTGCGTTTGTGGTGCTCGATTTTGTTTTTGTATGACAAAGGCAACACTCGGCGCTTGACTGCACTTGCTCCACTCTACTTGACTGCACCGCGACCGTCGCCGCCACTAGTCGTCTCCACCAGCACCTTGCAACTATCACGGGGCTTGCATGCCTCTAGCAGCGGATGGCAATGCATGGCAGCTCAAAATTGCAGGTGTGTTTCTCACGCTTTGCCATTTGCATAGCATCAAGCGCTCCAGCTGCATACGTATTGACGGACGGACATAGCAGCACTTGCATGTTGCTCCAATAAGTGCGACCAGAGTTGCTCTCCTTCATTTAGCATGCGACCGAAGTATGAACGAGGTATGTGCGAGTATGTTTTATAATGTAAATGTATCTGAGCATCTGTAACACTTGACAAGTTCGTTGGAATGCGCTAAAAATGTATAATTGAGTTCTGGGAATATTTTATTTCAGCAAATATTTGTCGGCAGTTAAGAAATTCTTTCGTCTATGAGCACCGAACAGAGTTGTATTTTAATCGCCTTTTAAGAGCTTACTTTTTGTTTTCTGAACTTCTCTTGCTAGCTGTAAGCATAGTATCACTTTTATGAAAGTTCCAACTGGTACTAAGCCGCATTCAAACAGTTTCGATATCTATTAGCATTTGAGAGCAAGTAATCGTATATACTTCAGCAAATTCTCAAAATAAAATGGTAGTGGCTCGGGCATGTTTTAAGACGAGATCCAAACACAATCACCAGGAAGGTTATCGACTGAAATCAACAACGCAGCCGACGAAAAGGCCGAACCACACAACAACCCGAAAGGCTATCGACTGAAATCAATCTGGAAAAGAAGTGTGTAGATCGAAATATCTAAAGTCCAAAAAAGTTCGAGTAAAATGAACAGGCTAGCGCAAGATCGATCTGAACAAAAGAGCCTTATCCTAAGCTCCTTCGCGGAGTCATAGGGTAAAATATATATACTTTAGCATCACTTATGACATTATGATGGGTATATTGAGATGAAAGAAATGCTGACTCAATTCAGAGTAAGACCGCCATTGTTTACCATGTGTTGCTACTTGCGAGATTAAGGGAATCCAATTATGGAAATGGCTTTACTTGATTGAAGTGCAAATTTGGTGTGGTTTCGATTTTAACCTACTTTTTTTGCCTAGAGCTTTTGGAAGTAAAAAGATTTAAATAATTTTGTTCGCTGAAAGAATATCTCAAATTAGCCGTCATGGATTTGGATATATTTCAGCGATTTTGCGATGATCAGCATTTAACAGAAAAAGTGTTCAACTATTCTGGATCATAACCTAATTTCGTATTGCAGTAGAGTGTGAGCATTTTGGTTTTGAGACGTCGATCCAACTTTATCAAGGACTTGGAATACCCACAAGTGTGGCGTTCTTAAGCCAATGTGTCTTCAAAGCGTAAAAATTTTGAGCAGAGGCCTCATTCGTTTTTAAAACTATTACTGCAAAGATCCTTAACATGAAATATGAATACTGCAGCGGTGTTGAGGCTTGTCGATTTGGACTTGGGAGATCTTAGATTTCAACAGATCACCGTTGACTTAGCCATTTCAATATTTAGTACAGGTACTTTGTAGAGAGTGGTGCGTGGCACTGGACTACATGAACGTTCTTTAAGCGGCTCAAGTCATGATTCCTGCCCTAACTTACTAACGAAAGTCCTTTAAAACCTGGTTTAGATAGATTTTTTTCTTCAACAACTCACTACAATCATCCTCGGCCCCAGTTTTTTTTTACACAAGCATGCACTCAACCTAACAAGCCACGACGGCTGCGGAATCTTAAAATAACTTGTCTCAGATTTCAGAATGTAACTGAAGCGCGACTGAACTTAAAGTAAAGAGGGAGGGAAAAGTAAAACCAATAAACCTCTGGTCTGCAGATGCGATATAAATAATCCCTATTGAAGGAAATTAACCCCAAATTAGCAATTCAAAAAACTTATTACAAAGCAGAAAAACATGTGATCAGAGCGGTGACAGTTCAATGCCCAAAAGAAAACAGTCTCACAACAGCGCCACCTAATTAAAAGTGCTTTCGGTCCAAAGAGTAGTGCAGTGCCTTAACATAAAACACCATGGGGAGTAACAACCTGTGACCGGCGCGTCAATACGCCTGCCGCGTCATGTAGCGCTGATATTGTTTATCGACTTGCAGCATATCGAATTTCAAAAACATGAGAAAATAACTCAACAGTTGCAACGCGTTTAATTGTTTTTGTGATCCTTTGATTAAGTGAGTTGGGTATGAGGTCGCCGCGTGCGCTAACAATTGTGACGCGCTTTGCTTTCATGCCACGCGCAGGCCAATTGTCACGTACATAACTGCAATTACCTATGCCGAAGAGAAGAGAAGCAATAAGAAAGAAAAAAATCAAATTGAAATGAAATAAACAATGAAAACAAAACGCCTAATTCAGCGAGCAATGAACGAGAGTCCAATGCGCTCACACACACACACACGCAACCAGTTTGTTCTAAACTACGCGCAGCTCGCGTGGCGCGTGTTGCATGTCAAGCAACTCTCTATGCACTTTTCAATAAACAATTAAGTGCATACCTTGCACGCGGATCCATGTGACTGGCGCACAAACAAACTTAGCTGTATTAGGTGCCATAAGCACAACGTGCCACATATGCTGCCAATGCGCTCAGCTGCTGTAACGAAAGCGAATTATTTGTTTGTTGAATTGGCTGGCTTAAAAAACCAGTACGCCCACTGAAGTGACGCGAAACAAGTGCGCTGCCTCCTCTCCATTTCCTTATAAGCGCTAACATGCTACAACGCCACTTGATGCGACTTAGTGACCCACAATGCCAAAGTCGCCGCCTACGCAACAAAAATACGCGCCACAAACCAAGCAGTCAGCAGCAAGCTCCAGTTTAGTCAAATACTTACAACATTTAACAGCACGCGGCAGCTCAGTACGCTTCAAGTCCACTCGGGCGCACTCTACCATACACCTCAACTCATTCGTTCGAATTTTTTCTTCACTCTTTCACCACTTCGATTTCGTTGTGTTCGCGCCAAATCGTGCATTCAGTGCGAGCGATTAGTGACCGTCGGCAACATATCGACTTTTGGTGGCAAGCTCACAACAATGTATGAACGCGTGCTGCATTTTTAATACCACAAAATGTTGGAAGTAAAGTATTACTTCGACTGCTGTGGCGCGTTGGCGTTGGCAGACACTTGTGAAAATGGCCAGACTACAAATTTGGTTTGTCAACGAAGTGGAAATCAATTGAAGCTTATGAGAAAGTGCAAAGCTGATACATGATTGACACTCGTCATCTGGCAGTCGCAAGGGATAAGCACGTGTACACGAGCTGCCAATTAATTTCAATTTAATAGCATTCTTTTTTCTAACGTGACTGCGAATTGATGTGGGTGTGTGGATTTTAGGAGTAGCAGTAAACTATGTTATTCAAACCGCACTAATTTGCAGACAAAGAGGCCCGGAACAAGACCATAAATTTTCCTCATTCCATTCTCATAAGAGCCGATTCGAGATATCCGGAGCGGGCCTGAATAACTATAAAGATTCACAAATTGGTACAAATGTTTTTAAATACATCTGAGAACTTAATTTATTCAAATATATTATATGTAATCTTACATATAATATATCTTTTTTCCTTCAGGTTCGTCAAAAGATCCTCTTCGATAGTCATTGTCAATGCAAACGCTGCCGTAGTTTTACGTGGAATAGCTCCCGAAAGGCATCGTAATAATCTTTGCTTAATACTATTAACCTTTTGCGCCTAAAAAATAAGAATGATGAAAGATTTCAACAGCAAATGGGTTCCTAAACTAACTAACTATCGAATCCAAAGTTTTACCTAAAACCAGACGAAGTTTACAATACCCAGAAGGAAACGTCGAAGACCCTGTAAAAGGACCACTATAGTATTTAGCTGCCATACAAACTGAACGATCGTAATTAAGTTCTAAGGAACCTTTTGTATTTGTTAACCTTCACAAATACAGAAGATTGCTTAGAATATAGTTTCGGGGCAACCGAAATTACGGTTTTTCTTGTTTTCGTTTCAGCTTGATCTAAAAGTTGATAAACTTACTTCTTTCCTTCGTACTTTGCAAAAGTAATCCGATTTTATCCTTTCCTGCCTTTACCCACTTTTCTGTGGGCCAGAGATAAACCGTTTTAGTACAGAGCATGAATCTTTGAAAATTTCCTTAAACTGTCTCTGCTCTCGACCTATTACATGGAGCAAACACAACTGCAGGTTTCAAATGAGAGAGCTCTCTAACAAATCATAGATTCTTAATGGCCTAACTTGATTCTTAAGGTTTAGTATATATCGATCTTTTCTGTCAGCTAATTTCAGATGATGATAGGCAATGCTTTCAGCTAACTAAAGGATCACACGAGATTATCACATTTCAGGAGATTTTTCGATTTGATATAACCATCGGTGGGGTTCGAGAGAGTTTTGTGTAACTAAGGAATTGAAATAAGGTTGCAACTCCAATCTCTGTACAGTTGGCTCAAAAAAGGCGTCGAGAGATCCGTTTACTTTACTTCACGACTTCTAGTAGAATTATTTCCGGCATATTGCGAAGGTTACTAGTTCAAGTCATAAGAATACAAAAAATAGAGCACCGAAACTTATACTTTTTAACAGCAATAACTTGGTTTGGACGGACTGAAACGACTACCTTAATATTATAATATATATGTACATAAAAGTTTTACGTTAAATTGGTACACCTCAGGCAGAAATGCTCACTAAGGAGTGATTTACCATCTCAGTGAAAGCCGGTAACGTTGTTTTTGTAATTCATGGTTTAATAAGCACGGACTAAGGTTACTCGCTACCAACATGACTTAAAATTCAAAGAAGTCTACTGCCGTAGAGCTGTACATCTATTTTGACTTCAACTCATTTGTAAGACCGAATCGTGAATTCTTTTCTTAAACTTAGAAACGTTTCAGCCCTGACATAGTCATGATGTAGCTGAATTTCTCTATATATGTACATATGTTTGTCCCAATCAGTCGTATACCGCCTCGATATAGCGATACTTTCAAATCTCTTTATCTTATGCCTAGTTTTAATAGAAAACTGTGTGTTCTATACCCAGATTTCTCTACATAGGCTTGTCTTATAGCTAAATTAAATTAGCGCGTACGTTCATTTGAGTCAATGACAGGTACCTGAAGGATATTAGAGTTCAATTTGTACAGATCTGATAAATTATTAATATTTATAGCTCGTAGTAGGGAACACAAGAGCTGGTAGGACTGTTAGTGCACTTTCATTTCTATTTCCTACTTAGGTTGAGCTAGATACATTATAAAGTTAGACTTTTAGCAACACTGTGAACAATATCAATATTTATTGAGAGGAATACTTGTGTAGAAGAAAAGAAATTTTTTTCATCCACTTTCCAGTTGCTTCAACTTTTCAAAACTTTGCCGATTTTTTCTATCAGTGCTGCAAACGTTGTTGTCTAACCTAATTTGCTGATGAGTTACGAAAACAAATTTGATATTTTTTATTTACGCATTTTATTTGAAATTCAACCGCACACGTGTTACCAGAATGTGAACTGTGAAGCCGCCTGCTATTAACCAAAATCCATTACCGCACTCGCACTGTCGGCCTGTCACCGTCGATAATATTTGGGAAAAAGTCAAAAACATTGACAAAAATCAGCCAGCTCAGATTACAAGCGACTGCCTGAGTGGCAATTGTTATTTTAATGCCAGGCAAATCCAGCAGGAGCTCGACCGCAAACACGGACAATAGCAAAAGCTGTCGCTGCACAGCCAAAACGGCAGTCGGTCGGCTTGTCACTGACGCAGTCGGCGTTAGTCTGTGGTGGCTAAAAAACCAGTGGAGTCGGCTGTGAGCCTGCATTTGATGGCAATAAAATCCTTGCATGGACCAAGCGACTGATTTACTTTGTGGGCTGATGAGTTGGCTGGCTACTTGCCAGCGTCACCAGCAAAGTCATCAGCATTACCATCACCATCAACTTGCTCATCATCGTCAACAACAGCACAGTCAACTTTCAGGCCGCAAACGCACCACCAATGTGCCAAACGCACAAACACACTGGCACCCATACACATTCGAATAAGTTAAGCTCAACAGTATCCAACTGTTAGACTCTCCGCTTTTGTTGTTATTGTTTTTATGCGCTGTCAGTAGCATTTTGATTGTGTGAAATTCGATATCCAGCACAGTAATGTGCCAACGGTCCGTTGAATAGAGTGTGCTGGTGTTGGTGGCGGTGATGGGCACAGATGTGCTGCGGCGTGTTGGGTTTGGGGTGGCTTGAAGACAAGCCTGCTGTTGTTGTTATTGTTGTTGTTTGTTTTACGGATTTTGTTGCATTTACGGTTGCGATAATGACAGCTTTTCAACATAAACTCTATGTCCAACACAGATATAACAACAAAAGATACTAAAGCAAAAACAACAACAATAGCCAATACTTAAAATTTAATGCAAACACACAAGTTGCGGGTGCGATGTTACTGCTTGTTGTTATTCCAGCTTGTTGTTGTTGTTCGTTGTATTGTCTGCAAATTCATCTTAGTTGCCACCCGGAGGAAGAGAGGAGAGTGCTTGCTTCCAGGATTATGACAGCAGCTGTCGGTGTTGCCAAAGTGAAGTGTTTCACTTTTTAAATCTTTAGGTGCCCACATAAGTGTTCAGTTCTTCACACAGACACTCACACATCTAAATAAATATGCTAAATACGGCATGTGTGCTTTTGTTTGTGGCTGCCAAAGTAAAGCTGACAGTTGGTGGTATTGATTGCGAAAAACAGATGCTACCAAAAGCTGCTGTAGTAGCTTGCAGCATAGGAAAAAGGCTTGCACAGAATGAGGATTTATGTTCTGGAGAGATAGTTGACAACTTCACAAATTTGATTTATATATAATAAGTATAAATTTCACTAGCATAAAAATAATACTATTAAATGTAGTAAAAATAAATCCATTAGTGTTTAAGCACGCGCCACAGTTAGACAACATCAAAGAGAAAATACACCATATTTAATAGTTTTAACTTCGATATGCCCTGATGGGCAATTTTGGTCTCGACAATACCGTTCCAGATAATTTTGATATCGAAGAAGAGCCTGGCGCTCTGGAAGGTCATATATCGAAAATATCGATATCGAAGTCTTCAAGTCATGACGGCCGGTCTAGCACTGTTTCGATTGCATAAAAAACCGTATCATCTAAATAGGGCTGCATACAAAACTAGGATCGATGCATAGCTGTCACACGTCTTTGGCCAATAGAAGAGGAATTGCGTTCCATAAAGACAATGTCAGGCCACACACATCGATAATGACTCGTTAGAAGTTCCGGTATTTTGCTTGGCAAGTTTTCGTGAATCCACCCAAATAGTCCAGACCTAGCACAAATTGCAAACATCGCATATATGAGCCAATGTGAGAGCTGACTTAGTGAAAATGAAAAGACAGACTTTACTGATAATAATGTTTCTTTGGGCTTAAAATGGATAAAATTGGTTGAAAACTTGCTTTAGCATCCATATAACTAATATCAGTTATATATTGTCGACGGTATGTGAGATACCGTGATGAAACTCAGAGGGATTCTTGCAAGCTGCAAGATTATATAATGTTCAACTTAGCCCCGCATTACTTTTTTAATACATAATTACAAAGTGTAAGTTTATTGCTTTTGTGGGAAATATTGACGAATGTCTTGATTGAGCTTAACGATGAGTAACGTTTTTTGTAGTCTGAACGTTTTATAAGCATATGTAAATGAATGGGTGTTTTGATGTTTAGCTAATTTTTTTAAAGGAAAGCTTTTCTTCAAATACAAAAAAATTTTATTAAGGAACAAAAGCCGTTCGAATGTTCGTTAAAATATACGGATGGTTATACTTCGAGAGCTTTTCATAGGTGTCTTAAAAATTTTAAGAACATGGAAGGAAACTTCTTAACCCTTAAGTTAGAAATATCGAAACGAATTTGGAAGCTTTAATCTACATGTAGCACACTGGTTACTCCTAGTCAGCTATTCATGGTAACATAACATCTACGGCGCGCGGGCTTCTGAATACCTATTTAATTTAATTTGTATCAGCTAAAGTTACTTTTTCAATTACATATAAATAAACCTGCTCTATTATTGACTTTGTCTCTATTTTGTTAATAAGCTACTTTTTCATTCAAGCTCACTATCGAACTTGTATAATTCTCAACACGTTAATAAAGTGCTGACTTTGTGAAAATTCTTTTCTAAAGCAAGAACCAAGACTACTTTACGAAAAAGCAGTTGAAATTAAAACTTTATAACTGGTGGATATATACGATTCTACAAGTTACGTTTTTCATTTTCACTTTCTAAAGATATCGAAGCCCTTCCTTATTAAAGTATTTTTTTGTTTTTTTTTTCACGCTTTCACTACAATTTACGAAGTATTTTCAAAACAAACTTTCAACGCCATTTATCACATACAAAAGTTAAATAAGGTCGATAACTAACGACAAACAACTCCAATACAAACTGCGCTAAATCTCCACGCCAAAGAGACTCTGCTCCAGTTTACTTATATTTTCGCTAACCTACTATCAAGCGAGCAGTAAAACAGAGCTGCCAATACACTTAACGGTGTAAATAGCAAATACCATCAGGTATGCCCATTCGTAGCCACTCATATGCGCAAACACACAAACGCAAACAAATGTGGCGGCAGGAGGAGTAAGTCGCTCTAGAGGCCTGTAATCCTGATTTGAGTTTCACCACAACAACAAACGCTACACACATGTACTTTTATTTCTCTGTGTGTATATGTATGTGTGTGTGTATTTGTGTGCATAAATAACAACAGACGGAGTTTTAATAGTGATGGAGCGACAAGCCGGTGCACAAAAGACTTTACGACGATGCATAACTGCACGCCCAAGGATAAAAATGTCTGTGCGTGTGTGTATGTGTGTGCGTATTTTCAGGAATTTTTGTGCTCTTTAGGTTTTTGGTTGCTTTCTTTCACAACTTTTGTCATGAAATGTGTGTTAGTGGGTGTTTGTATATATATATACGTCCGTGCCTGTGTGTGTTTGGTGAAAGTAAATCAAGTTGAATGTGAGCGCACAGGCGTTGCAAATGGCTGACTGCAGCGCAGAATAGTCGAGACACATAGCTAAGTAAGTACGTAAGCGCATAAGTGAGTGAGTAGTTGTGCAACGGCATATCTGGGCCAAACTTTATAATAGTTTTCGAGTTAAACTGCTGGCCGACTGTATGCAGGTGCTAGCGTATATATTCATATATATTTATCTAAGCGTGAATAACTAGCATTTAACGTAAGCTAACGTTTAACTATACGCGGGTGCATCAAAGTGTTTCAAAACGGAGAAATGAAGAAAAAAATATATGCTAATACTTTACAAAACATGGAACTGCACTTTGGAGGCATTTTTGGGCGCCTCTCCAGATCAACCAAGTTGAAGGTATAATTGCTCGAAAGATATGGGACCTTCAGACTAGACCACCTGATATTGACCACTGACCCTCAAAAAATATTTTATTTGCAAGGGACATTTTTTCCATTTGACCTACAGAAAATCTTCAAGAAATCGATTTCTCTTTATACCACTTTGCCTATACTAGCTTATTAATTGAAATTTTAGACGAAGCCTCATCTTATCATCTGATTTCCACAACTTAGTGATGAAAACCTGGATACAATATACTCGTACGTGTAACTTCGATCTGAGAACACAAGATTAGGTTATAGTTCTCAGAGTAGTGGTAGAGGTTCCAAGATTATTAACAAAATGTTCAAATCCAAAGAAAGTTTTAAATTGAGCTTCTCTTGTATGTAATCTATCGAAGAAAGTCCACTTAAAATTACTATTCTCTACAAGTGTACCCTCGACCTGTGATAGCTACTTTATGAGCTGTTGGTAGACAAAAAAGCGATGACATACAGATTAAAAAACGAAAGCTTTAGCTTCACTTTAGCAGTTAACATAATGAAGATGAAAGACTGCATTATTTTGGCAATTTTTCGATTCAATCCAGAAGAAGATTATACACTGCAATACCAAGAAAGTATTTCCATTCCTAACAACGTCAGATCAGAAAGTCTGCAAGGTGCTTTAAATTTTATAGGTTCTTTCTTACTTACTTCGCTTTTTCTCGTTGCTACGCTCTTAGCCGATATTTTTCTAGACCTTAGAGATATGCTTGGCACATATTCAGATAGAGAGTTTTGATTTATGAATTTTGTGTGTTAGACCTATATCTTATGAGATACATATGTTGTTATTGTTACAGAAAAAATTTCACAAATAAGTTTGGAGAATGCTGCCATGTTGACAAGGTCTTCATGGAGAAAGTGGGTACAAATGTGTTCCATTATTCCAACCCGACTGTCGAGGAATATCTAAATAACTGAACGGTTCTTATTCCCTAAACTGTTTAAAACGAAACCTTGTGAAAGCTTGAAAATCAAGCTCTGCAAACTTCTTTGATGCTTCAAAAGTTTCACTACTATTCCATACCAGCATAATTGTCGGAATACCTTGAAGTCTCACAATTTTCTGATGCACCCTTATAATGTAGTGTAAATAGACTGTATCCTGCTGGTGGATTCTTATAAACCTATACAAGTGCTGAAAATGAGTCTACACAATTTTGTTGCTGAACTTTTAAATATAATAACTCATGGTCTACGCAGGTAGAAATAGTACAAACTCTAGACTGAGTTGGCATAAGAAACTTTTTAGTTTACACAACATTCGGACACTTGACGCTGGACACGTTCTGGCCACACACCGGCCGTTTGTGGATAGGTGTGTGGCGTATGTGTAGAACACAGCTGTGCCTGGAAAGTGCCGTTATATATGCGCGGCTTAACATCTTGCATTACTTTTGCCGAACTAAGCTACTTACGCTCTTACTTAGTAACGCTAACTTAAACGAGTTGAGGATTTTACGGTAATGAGGTTTTGAAATCCGCGAAGAAAAGAAACTCAACTAAATACGAAGAAGAAGTGAAAAGATTTTAAAGTTTAAGTGGCCATTACGCAATTGAGTTGGATTTATGTCTGTGCGTATGTTTTGGTAGGAGTAAAAAAGAGAACTGGAACTTAGGCGTGTAAAATGGCGTAGTTGCTTATCCTTAGTAAGATATTGTTGCAAACTTTAGTGTTTGTAAAAATATTTTAGTTATACGCAGAAATTAATTTGGTAGGTATTTATTTAAGTATTATAATATATATTACAAAAGTTTTTGACTCGCTTAAGACTTTGGAATGTCTTCCGGGTTTTCGTACTAAACGATTTTTATACTTGTATGTATGAATTGTGCAATCAAATCTCGTCTTAACAAAAACTTAAGGTATAGAAAATGTTTCTCTTGTGGTGGCGAACGCTCGACCGGTGACATATAATCTATCAGTGTTTTGAATTTGTTGGATCTTAAATTTTTCCGATAACAGCAAGCCTAAAACAAAAGCAAAAATAAGCAACTTGGCAGTCCATATTACTCCAGAATTTTAACCTTCTCCTCCTAAAGTTTATTCAGAATTATTTTTAGTGCTATATTTACATATATAATAATAGTTGAAACATTCTTATATTTATGGGCGATTATTTTCTATGAACTTCGAATTCCCTGTGGATGAGCAATGTCTTAAAATTTTCATAGGTTTAGCTCAATAAAATATTTTTATTATTAAACCCATTCAAAATACTGCAAGAACTATGGTTGATCGAAAAGTTTTTTAATATACAATATTTATAAATACAAAAACCCAACATTTTAAATATTGTAATTTTTATTTTTACGAGGCAACTTGATCTATTACAAATGCCAACTGATGGTTTCACTTGTAGAAACTTGTAGAAAAGTGTGAGAAATTCCACTTGTCTAACGGTAACAATCTAAAAAAGATATCTGAAAGACTATTATTTATGAGGTACAATTAAATTTTCAACACAAACATCGATCATAGCGCCACCGACAGGCGTGAGCAGGGGTGACAATTATACAGGCAATGCAGTGAAGAAACACATTGCGAAGGCATGGAGCAAAGGATTATGGTAACAGTGATAAATGCATGCTTGCTGCGGGGGATTACCTAAGAATGCCAATACTAAGGGTAACTGCAAGAAGTCTACCAATTGCTTAGATAATACTGTGCGGCGAACGGCGACGAACGAACGAACGCAACGATTGCTGAGCTAGCGCTGATCGTGAGTGCGCTCGGAACGCGTACAGGTTATGTAGCTCCCCAAGTAGCAGCGCGTTCGTGTTGCTGTTGTTGTCTGCTGTCTGCTGTCGGGGTATGCGCCTGGGGACAAGTGTGGCCAATATGCGTCTTTTCTCTGTCTATGACTCGCTGTGTGTCACTATGCTTGCTTGGCGACACATCTGTCGTTCATTTAGTCGCTTATGGTCGGCGTTTATTACAACCAACAAATTGCTACAAACTAATTTATAATTTATGGCCAGCGCTGCGGCAACTTGGTGAGTTGGTGATTAATTTTAAATTATTTTAAGTATTTCTAAGAAATTGGCTTCAGAAAAATTTTGCTCCCCAAAGAATTAGACAATGCAACGAACTGTGAACCATAAAGTGCCGGAGTTTGTGGAGACTTTCAAAATTTAACCAAAACATGTTCACACACTTGCCTTTTTGAATTTTTTAATATTTTTTCAAAATCTAAAAATTTGTTTATTAATTTTACATTCTGCAGCAAAGGAAGAGTACTTGCCACGCCGCTGCTATCACGCTACTCTGCTACTTACAACAACAATGCATTAAAGTAACACAAATATAATTGTTTTTTTCTTTTGGCTCTTCACACTTTTCGCTCTTATCCTGCGTGTATAAATAATTATACAGCAATTGATTGTTGGCATTTTTTGCGGATAACACAATGCCACAAATAATTATCAACTTGCAACGACAATACAATTTATTATGAAACTCCAGCCGCGTCATGCGAGCGCGGCATCATATCGTCTGCACCGACCTTTGCTTGCTACTCGCCACTCGCTGGTAGGGGTAATTTGAATGTGTGCCGCGCCCCAGCCAACCGCGCCACTTGCTGCCAATATTTGCCACACAAAGAATGCGCAAAATTGATTAATGATATCAAATTATACATAGTTGGACAATAATCTAGATAAAAGGTCGCCAGCGCGCCACGTTTACTCCGATCCACTCGTTAAAGCACAACAAAGCAATCAAAGCGTTGGCGCGCTGTTGGAGCATTTATGACGACGCATTTTTCATACAACTTTTGTGGTTATGGAAATTGACATTTTTCGCACTCGTTTGTCGTTGTTTTGTTTATTGTTGTTGCAAATATTATTGTTTTATTATCATTGACAGAAATACTTTATATACATATAGGACCTACAGGCATTCACACGATTATAATCCATCGAACTCAACTGATTTGAAATATTCAATGCTGAGCTTTTTGCTCTTTAACAAAAATGAAAATGAAGAGGTTACTAATTCTGCTATGTTAGAATTTTATAATCTCAAATAATAGCACAGACTTCGAGAAGTTCAGCTCAGTTAAAAGAATGATGATATTACTCAACTTTTTGAGGGCGATCGCCCGATAATAGATTTTAAATATAATATAATGATATAAGTTTCGAATCCCTATCCAGAGAACACTAATATCAACTCTCGCCGAATCTCGCAGCTCTAAAAACCTTCTAAAAAATTCATTGACGAATTCAAAAATTACTCAAACCAGTAAGATTCTCCACTATTAAGAACATCTCGGTAGAGTTGAAGCCAAACAATCATATGTTTCTAGACTATGAGTTTGGTTGTAATGAAACCTTCTTAGCTGTTACGCGTTTGGTCCTTAACATATTCCTTAAGCAATATAGATGAACTTTCTGATATCGTTACTAATCGCCTTAGCAAATTTGTAAAAGGCTATAGAATTTTCTTTAGAAACTGTGAACTCTCGATCGAGAATCTGCCACATATATAACATCAAAAAAGCTATATTATTTTTTAACACATATTCATGTAGGGTTCAAAATCAAAATATTTCGGGAAAAAAGGTTGATCCTTTCAAAAAGGATCCTGTCAAAAAAGCTTTGTTGTTTAATTTCGTTATACCCTTGTTGGGAATGACCATCAAAAGGAAGAGCCACTGCGAGTTTTTTGATACCTAAAATCATTTAAGATATGACGGCATTTATTTTGAAAACACTAAGTTAATAACTGGCGACATCTAGTGGAGCAAAAAGGGGACTCTTGAGATATTTATTGAAGATTCAGCACAAATCAGTTAAGCAATTACTATGAAAAAAGAGGAAGTGCAATGACCTTCCGCTTCAAAGAGTTTATTTAAACACTCTTTAACATAGAATTTACAGAGCCTGAAAAATATTTAAATATTTAAATATATAAAGGTTAAGGCTTGTCATCTCCAGTTCTAAACGAATATATGAGATATTTCGAGGTTATAGCGTGTCCGGACGGGGGATGTGTAAAAAATAGTTTTTATTGTAGTAATAAGTATTTATGAGGTATGTTTAGGCAAAACAGTAGCGCTACTAAACTTCTAAAATTTTGTTAAGAATTATAATATAGAATATTCGGCTACGCCGGCTCAATTTGTCTCTTTTCCACACATTCTCTCTTTATATACATATACCTATGTACATATGCTTGTAATTTTGTTTTAATCTACCAATTCATAATTCCCTGTTTGTTTTTTGTAGTTTCGATTGCTGCGGTTTTCCACCATAATTTTGCTTTTGTTTTTGCTCTCAGTTAAATGTTTGTTCATTTACCTTTGTGTGATATCTGCAACCATGCAAACAACTCAATGCTCATAATTTGAACAATTTGTCACAAAAACTTTGTGAAAATGGCATTTGTAGCCACAAAATGCGGTGGATGCAAGTGTGAAGGGTAGTTTTGGTATTTTTTTGCGCACTACGATTAATATCAAATAATTAATTTTAATAATGAATGAGTGTATAATTAATCGTTTGAGATGCGGTGTTTAGCAGCACAACAACAAAACAAACGGGAAGTAAAAGAGCAACGCAGAAGGGCAAGAGTCACCAAGGGCAGAGCAAGCCAAATTCTCATATAACCAGTTAGTCAGAGGACAGTGCCACTGAAAGTGGCACAATACAAATTATTCACGTGGCATAATCCTTTCAAGCTTGTTACATTGAATCAGAAACGGAAGAAAAACAAAAATAAAAAAGACAATAACAACAGCAAAAATTTGGTTTTATAAGTGCGTGTTACTGGCAATGGAGTGGAATGTAAGAGTGTTATGTCTGATGCGTGCACCGGTGATGGTCAGCCGGGTCTGTTAAGCCGGTAAAGCTTGTTGCATTCATTAATATTATAATATAAACATCAGAATGTTGCTTAAAGCGAAAACGGAGATTTTTTGATGATACCATGTTGCATATTATTGTGACAGTTAAGTAGATTCATTGATGCTGTAAATATTCATTCTACACTTTTTTCAAAATTTGCCAACAATTTAGTCGGAAAGTTAAAATATATCATGCTTCTATGAAATACTGGAGAAAAGCATTTATTCCTCGTAGTACTCATGACAAGCGGTCGCATGCTCTCCGAAATACTTCGGACATTTAAAAATGTTTTTTATAGCTACAACAACAACAAGAGCAGCAGAATATATTCTTCCAATATTATTCCTTCCAATATAATTTTGACGCGCAAACAGACAGATATATTTTCGAGTGAGAGAGGGAAGGTTATATTTTTTAACAATGTTCAAATAGTAAATAGACAGTAGAGAGTTCCAGAGTAGGACCGTGCTATCGGTTCTTCTTGGTTTTATGGAATTCAAGGAAGTTAAAAAAAAATTATGAAATTCTTTTTTATATCACGATAGATCACGAGATCGGGTTTTCTCATGCTATGGACTATCAAATACAATGTTTCGCTTCTATTCTATAAATATGTTGGATTATCCACATTTAAAACCACCTTGAAAGGTCAAATATGTTTCAAGTGGAGAGAACTTATTTCAATAGCAGAGAGTCTGCTGATAGGCCATGTTTAGTGATTTATTACTCCAAACAATTTTGAGGTTAATTGTAATCCATTTACGGTTTTCAAAGAATAATGCATTTTGAACTTATTTACCAATACCTGAAAATATTTCACTGTTTTAAGGCCTCAACAATATACAAGTTTTGGTTACATCCGAATCCTCTCCACTCCTTCTTTCTGAATTAAGTATAAAAAATTTTAAATCTAAAATTCCTCTAAAAAATTATCAATCCGAAAGGCGGATCGAATAAAATTGCGAACTCAGGAAGATTGAAAAAAAAAGAGTATTGCTCTCTAGCTGTCCTCGAGAGTATGGCTTGAGCAAACTGGCAGCCAATTCTATTGAGTTCAAATGCAGATCTTCTAAAAAATTTTTTTAATAAACTAAACTATATTATTTTTCTTAACACCGCTCTAGTAATGGTACTTGGTCTTAATTGTCAATAACTCTTAGTGAAGTCAACAAACCTAAGGCCCATTGACGTCAACAAAGTTATGGTTGTTTGCTCCACTAAAGTTCAACGTAATGGACAATGGCCTCGGGAAAGGTTGTTGACCTTATTCAAGGTAAACAAATGGATCATTGATATTAATAAGGATTGTTGTCCACACTAAAAGTAAACCATAGAGTCACTGACCTCACCAGAGCCTATTTAACATAAACTATCTTTAGGTCGGTCAATCTGAATGTCAAAAACTTGAGCTAAAACATTACGGTCGATTTTTCAGAAATCTGCAATCATGGGGAAAAAGTGGCGAAAAATTTAAATAAAATTTGAGCAGAAAACCTCTATGCTAGTTACTATGTATTAAAACAAAAAAAGTTATAAAACTGGCATCTGATCCCAAACTCTGTTTTTTGAAGAATGCTAAATCCTTCCTCATAAATTTAAAAAAATAAGTATGAGTTGTTCAAATAACTTGACAAAAAAGATGTTTCGTAACTTGAAATTTTCTTTAAAATTTTCAATAGAGCAATCTGACAAAAAATATGGTGTATGCCTCATCCTGTAATGGGTATTCTAGTCTAGAGACATGATTTTTAGGTAATTTTTAAAGTGTCGTTAAAAAGGCAATCAATATTTTAAGCAGATTTTTTATCAATGTTACAAGAGTACAGAAAAAAATTAAAAAAAAAAAGTTTAAAATTAAAAACTGGTAGCTGATGAAGTTGTGGGTCTCATAAAATTGGCACATGAGCATACTCATGATTTCAACCCTCCTAGCCAATGAAAAAAAAGATTATCAATTAGCAATGATGTTGCAATTGTATGAACTAGCGGTAAGTAAAAAAAATTGTTTTTGACAAAATGGCAACTGTTTGAAAAAACCCGATTTCTTAACCATTTTTTTTATTTTTTCGTATTGTTTTAAAAAAGTAAAAATTTAAATTTTTGGGTTGAGGCTAGTTCTTACTCGAGAGATATCTATAAAGAAAGGTCCTGTAGAACTCGAGAAATCGTGGGTATTTATTAAAAAGTCTGGTCTGAGCATTTAAAGTTTCGCGTAAAGTCTTTTGTTCGTTTAGACCAAACCGAACCAGTTTGTAGGACGGGTCAGCAAAATATCTATATCTCCGAAAACAATTTTACATTTCAAAAATCCTCTCGTAGACATATTCTTAAATACAATAGTTAAACTTTGAAAATATGTAAAACATCGATTTTTTTGAAATTCGATCCCTATTCTATAGCCCCTATTCTATTTAATAGACCTTACCTTTTAATAACCCTATCGTTTAACATGACATCACATTTACGCTGTTCCTTATCATACGTTCCTACAATTGCGAAACAGTCTTGCGGATCTTCATTAAAAATGGTACTCCCCTAACAACAGCTTGTTAGTGATTTAGAGTTAATAAGAATTACATATTGTTACGGCTATAGGTAATCTATATCAGGGTTGCTAGATATATATATATCTGGTTAAAATATCTTTTATCATTTTTGAATACCTTTAAAACATTTTGTCTTAAATACTGTTTAAATAGATCCCTTAAAGCCTTAAAGATAATCACAAAAACAAATAATTATGAAATAAACCTTTGTTTGGTGAGAGTTTCCTATGGATTATGATATCTTTGTTTACTTATTCATAATGAATATAAATATCAACTAAACAGGCCATCCATCAAATCCACATCACAAGCATTTTATTTGCTAATAAATTTCTAATAACACGAACATAAACGATTGTAATCAAAATAATCAACAGAAGGAAGAAAACATTCTCATTTAACAGATGCAACAAGAAAGGGATAACGCAGAAGATGCATTGGCGACACACTCACATATGCACGCATACATAATAATGACTGAGCATGAGGGCGTGTGAGGGAACAGTGCGAGAAGTTTGCATTTAAAAATATATACAACTGTATAAGAGACATGCTAAGGGGCCGTATGTGCAGTATATGTATTGCCTGCAGCGCGAGAACAAGGAAAACACATTTTCGGCACTTCATCACTATTCTGCTCATACAATTATGACTTAATTCATGTCTAATGGGCGCTTTATGAGTGAATATTTTCGAAAGATTAACAAGTGACAATAAATGGGTGGAACAAAAGTGTACAGATGTAAGAATGTGCATATGTTTGCGCGAAAAAGCGGTAGATATGAGTAATAGTGCTGTTGAGCTACACTCGGTAAGAGAGTAGTGCGTACTTAAGCTGCTCATGAAAGACACAAATAATTGTTGTTCAGTTGATTGCTCTCGACCAGTTTAGAAAACTTTTAGGGAGTTTCTGTAAGAAAATGGATTATTAGCTACTAAGTTAATAATTATAATCTCAATTTTTCCGTTAAACATTCGGATGAAGTTAGCTTTAAATTCATTACATTTTTTTTAATCGAATAAGTTTTGAGACAGAGTCAAAGCATTTACTTAAGATAGCCGCTTTATAGAGGATTATAAATATTTTTTGTTGGAATTCCAATTTTCAAATTGTCTGACGAGAAACCTTTAAAAAGTTTGAAGTCCATGGGTAAAATCAGCCACATTACTAAAAGCAAATCGAAAACCATCCCCTTCTACTCAGCTCGCCGTGAATAGATCTTGATATCAAAATCATTGCTTCAAAACTGGACGCAAGTTTAATGATAGTACATTGGTTTCATACCAGACCGAAGGAATGATTTTTAGACTGGTCTATTTGTATACCATCGAAGACGATAGTTAGGCAGGCGCCTACTAGCGAGGAAAATCCCTTTTAATTATCTTTTTTCACTTGTCACTATATATAATAGTATGTCTAAAATTTTATCCAAATTGTACCTCAAATTCTATTTTTGGTTATAGTTCGATACTGCCGGACTAAAGGATAAATGGTAATACTCGAGAACTAGAAAACTAGTTAAGTTCTATTTTAGCTATGCATCAGTTAATAAGAGAACGCCATGAGGAAAAGCTCAGGTGAAGATTGCAGTGTCTGGATAAATTAGAAACTGCAGAATTAGTAAAAACAAAGATAAATGATCATTTGCAGAGGATTCGAGATTTATGTAAGAAGCCAAAGATTCAAGTACATATTATGCCAAATTATCAACACAACCAAACGACTGTTATTTTATCGAGAGACCGATTCCGGATCAGAAAGGCCCCGCATGAGCACCTGTCAAAGCCAACCATGACCTCAAAGTAGTGCAAATACCATACTTACACATATTTCCAGCTGAATAACTTTGTATGGCACTAAAATACCTCACTACCTCTGTGTAGCTGAACACTACGAACTACTCTGGCGGAAAAATTGGGGATGAAAGTGTGCGGCTGCCACGAACGCTAGAGGCACGATTAATAGGGAAATTGTAAAGCAGCAAAGGGAACACGGAATCACGCATATGTTGACAAAAGAAAAATCATAGAAAGTGATGAGGGATTAGAATAAAAAATATGAAATGAATGCAATGCAAGTGGAAATATGCTTTTGCATGCATGCGGCGTGCACATGAATACATCTAGATGTGTGCTATGGATGTATGCGTATATATATGTATATAATACATACTAATGTATATAAAAGTGACGTATTTTCATATAAAGTGCCGCGCTGCATTCGGAATTATGCGCAGGCAATTACACGCGAAAATCAACGTTCAGCGAGCAAAGAAAGTCGTCAAAAACGAATGTGAGTTGAAAAGGAAATTAAGCAGAGGAATATGAAAATGCTTCGAGAATCACAAAACAAAGCGCAAATCTGGTATGCAGCGTCTACTGAAAGTAAAATTCAAAGCAGCAAAGCCGACAATGAGGATTTCCTCCAAAGCTGAAGTGTGTGCAGTTGTGCGCGCTTGGCGACAATCAGCTGACTGCTTGAAGCTGCCAGAGGGTGGCGTGTGCTAGCTTTCGAGTGACTACTGAGCTATAAATATTACAACAACAGCACAACTGTTATAAACACCACGCAGCAGCTCATTGACAACTCAGCTCATCTATCTGCGGCAAATGAGTGACAATTCAAAGCTGCAGCTGCCCCGCAGCAGCGGGCAAACAGCAGCAAGCAAGTTCCATCAGCAATTTAGAGATTTTTGTTTGAGAGTGCACCAAGTGTTTGTAAACAAAAATATGCCGCACACACTCTCACGCACTCAACTGACCAAGCGTTTGTCTAACACAGACGACACCTAGCGGAAAAGCTGTGCAAGCGCAGAGAGCGTGTAACGGGAAATGCAAGCGAGTCAGTGTAGTTGCGAGAAATTGGGTGTTTAACGGGAGCGGAAATTGTGGAATTCGCGAAATGGGCGTGAAAAGCGAGCATATTTGGGAGCACGAGAGAAAATAGCAAAATTAAAGTTATTTGAAGTAAATTTTCTTTGTGAGAGAAATACTGGCAAAAAACAAAAAATGCCACTGCAAGCAACTGAACTGTGCTTGAGCATATAATAATAGCTCTCAAGTAATTAATTAATTGAAGGCATTTTTTTATTAAAGGTATGATTCCCAATATATTTTCACTACTTATTTTAATTTGTCAGGAGGAAATCTTTTATGTTTGCTCTGCAACTGAACCATGATTTGCCTTGAAGAATACCTACGTAATATGTTAAAATTCTCAGTCTCAAGCTATGTTGCATTTAGATGTTTCTAACCTAAAAAACTTAGAATTCTGACAATTCACCTTGATTACCAACATTGTTTCACTGCAAAATCATAATGCTTCCAACAATAAATGATAATTATTGCTTAAACCAAATTTGTTCTATTATTACTGACGATTTTCTTATGATTTTTTACAAGCTCTGTAGTGAAGATTCTTCCACAAAACTTGTTAAAATTTTCAAGCTTGTGATAACAACATAATTTCTTTACTAATCTACATTGTGTTATCAAACATACAGACAGGCTTACGTAAATCTACCTACTGGAAGCCAATGGAAAGGGTTCAGCGGTTCGCTGCGCTGTGCACAACATAAGCTCTAAGAACCACTCCAACGAGAGTTTTTGAATTAGTGCTAAGCCTGCCCCATATAGACCTCTTCGTTGAAAGCTGCAGAAAAGTTTCCACATAGAACCTTCGGGCTTAGCTCCGTGGGTAATGGCGGTTTAGCAAGCACCGACAACATGATACCAATTTTCAATTGGGAAAGAAAGTACAGGGTAAACATAGAAAAAGATAAGATAAGTTGCCGTAAGGGATGGCTCGAAATTGGATATTAAGAGTTAGGCATAAGGCAGCCTTTTCAGCTGCCACACCACTACAGTATATTTCAAGCAGAGGACCTCGTTAGACAACTCCAGAGTTAACATCTTTGTGGACAGCCAAGCAGCAATCAAGGCTTTAATCTTAATTGTCTCGGAAAGCAGGCTAGCAGTGGAGAGTGTCGCCAGAACCAAGAGACTGAGTGCCAAATCGGTCAAAAATACTCGAATATCATGAGACTAACCAATTATGGATTTGAATTCGTCTTCAACTGAGAATGAACCTCAGTCGATTGCGTGATAGACAGGAATACTCTAAATATGATATCAAAAACGTCATTCTCATTGCAGTCATATGTTTTTTCGTCACCGAAATATACTCAATTTTAAGTAGGTAGCACTCCAGAAGTATTCTGCCTAAATTGAATTACTGTTGAGATCTTTTTAACCCGAGGAAAAGCTGTGATACTTTTTATTATTATTATATACAGTATTTCTAGTAGATGTTCAGTCGATGAGTCATAAAATATATTCATAATAAAGTTTAAGGTTATCTCGAGCAGAGTCCGTTCGGTTTAGGGTTTTGGAAATATTATCCTGGCCAAGAGCCTATTTTAAAGGCGATATTAAGTATTAGCATTGAAATATAAACTGTATGAATTTGGATTACTTTCTTCATTCATAAGTTTTTTCATGTATTTCTTGTAAAAAAATTGTTTGTAAAAAAGGTGTAACATGTAATAGTTTTTGAACATTATTACATACTGAACGGGGTATATTTAGTTTGCCACAAAGCGTGTAACACCCAGTAGGAAACATCGGAGACCTTATAAAAAATATATACAAATGAACCGCGTGACGAGCTGAGTCCATTTACCCATGCCCGTCTGTTCGTCTATCTGTCGGCATACACTCGAACTAGTCTCAAAGTTTGCGAGATTTCAATCTGAAATTCAGAACTCGTTCTTTTCTTCCCAAAATGCGAATCATTCGGCGGAACCGCCGATATTGAACCACAATTGCATATACCTTCATACAAACTGAGCAATCAAAACCAAGTCCTAGTATGGAAAATTAATTTTATTTGAAAATATATTTATATATTAGTCCGGAGTATTCCTTCAAGTAAGACTTATCAGCTTATCTCTCACTAGTATTAGATCATTCTGAGCAGATATCTCAAATAAACAAATGTATGAATGCATGAAGAGCACAACTTATTGTTCCGTTACTAACTCATAATGACCGCTTAAATTAACCCACACTTAATCAGCCAACTTCTAACGTGTATTAATCGTCAGACACTTAAATAAGGCATTGATAGCCGCTTGTTAATAGCTTTCGCCGCCCAATCAATTCGCACTGCATTCTTTATCAATGGAATCACAGGCAAAGCTTACACACACACACACACAAACTCGCGCAACGATAAGGCAAAAACAGTTAGATGCATTGCTGAGAGAGCACATTGCAACCCACTATTTAGCGAAGTTTCACACCAAACGCGCTCACGAAGTGCGACAAGTTTGCATGCCTGGCGGCTGAGCTAAAACTTTACTCGCTCTCTGACGTGCGCTCTCGTACGAGTTGGCTCTCACTGCCAAGTTCAGCTCCCGCTGAGTAACTGCACTTCGTAGCGCAACAGCTCCGCTTGCCACATACACACACACACGATGTACGTACGAGTCGCCAATTGGTAAAGTCTCGCTGGCAACCTTTGCGCTCGTGAAAATTTAGCTTTGACTGCTGACTGTCGCCGTTGCTCGTGCTCTTGTTATCATCTCACGATTGTGCTGCTGCTGCTGGCACTAGTGCTGCCGTCACGATGATTCTCCGCAATTTGCACCGATAGCGACGAGTGTGCTATGCTATAGCCGCGGACGGACAGACACGCATTGGCAGCGCTGACGCTGGCAGTTGAGCGGTGTACGTGAACGTGAGTGGACGTTATTGCCACGCCGATTTGGAATCGTTTAATCGTGCATTCGAGCAGATACAAAACGTATCGGCGACCGTGTTTAGTTTCTCGTGCGTGTGACGACGACGGCGACGAGTAGGCAGTAAGCGGCCGTCGTAACGTGTATATGAAGTGTGCGGTGAATACAAACATACATAGATACAGCGTAGTGAATTTGTGAGTGAGTGTGTGTAGATTGGTCGTTTTTGATCTCATAATTCGAGGGTGAAAAGCGAAAAACTTGTTTGATATATAATTGCGAACGAACGGAAGAGGTAGTAAGAACGCTGCTACAAACACATACATACATATGTACATGCGAACACAAACATAATAATGTGTGTGCTTGCGTGCTTTTGTGCGTCAAAGCGGTACGCTAGTCAACATCAAAAACAGCAAACGCATGTGTGGCTATAAAAATTATATAAAACAACAACAACAAACAAGCAAGCTATTAGTAATAAGGCGTGCGTGTGTTTTCTGTTTTTCCTTATTTATGTTCTTCTATTTCTCTATGTCGTACCGTGCCGGTTACTCAGAACCACGTTTTTCCTCTGTTGTGTGGTAGCGCCGCTCGTTGCCGCTGTCCGCTGACGTCTCATAACCAATTCACAGCTGTGCAGCCGCTTCTTCAAGCGCTTGTTTGTTTATGTGTTTGTTGTTTGCATGGCCAATTGCTGCTTCAAAACGGGGCGTAGACCGGCAATGCCAAAAATTTTTGCATATCTATGAGATATACAGGCATATTTTTGCACAACAAAATTTTTATTTTTTGCATTCGTTGAAAAATTTTAACAACTGTGTTTTCATATAATATTTAGCTCACTTTAGCAAAGGGGGAGTTTTAGAAAATTAAATTATGCTTTTAAAATGAAAATTTTCTTTAAAAAAAAAACAAATTATATTGTGGTATATTAAAAAATTAAAAAAAATATATAAATACATATACTATTACAAAAAAATTTTTTTTTATTTTACGAAATTCAGTTTTTTTGTAAAAATAATATTAAAGAGCAAGCACTATAAACAAAGCGTTTAACAGAATCTTAAAAAATATAAACAAAATAAATGTAGACTTTTTCACTCAAAAACTTAAATCTGACAAACAAACAATATATTTACATAAAGATGTATATATGAATCACTAAGAAATTTATTTTATGTAACGATATTTACATTCAAATTTGAAATTTAGTAAAACACAAAAGAAAAACATTTTAAATTCTTTTTTATTTCAACTTCAATAAAAATTTCATAAATATTTGCTCTCGGAATTAGCAAAAGCCACAACAAATTAAATAAAAATTAACTTAGTAAAAGTATAATAATGATAATATAATAAAATAAGTTTAAAATAACCCAGACTATGAAATTTAATTTTTAATAAAAAGAAATTATGTTTTACGAAAATGTTTTTGTTTCTAAATTTTGGAACGAGAAATTGTCGCATTCAAGCAAAGACAACATTGGTAATTATTTCACCACAAAAAAAAATATTAAAATACAAAATATTTCTTTACAAAACTTGACAAGCCAAAATTAAAAATATATATACACATATATACATAAAACTATATTAATATGTAGATTAAAAGAAGTTTAACAAAAATATTTTTGAAATCGTTGTGGAGTAATTTCATATATGTATATGTAGATATGTATGTATGTAGAAACATAATTTTTTTTTAAATAAAACTATTCTTTAAAAACAGTTTGAAAAAATAGTTAAAAATAAAATTAAAATTTTATACTTTTATTTCCTAAACAAAACTTTAAACAATAATAGAAATAATAATAAATTTGTCAAAACAAAAAAATTAAACTTTTCAAACAGAAAATTCTCTAAAACTGTAAAAGCAAGCCAGCGCTTTATAAAAATAATTTTTTGAAACCAAAAAAATTTAAATAAACTTTTTATTACATTGGAAGACATTAGCAGATTTTCAATATTTCATTAGGTAACTTTCTGCGGAAAATTAAAAAGCTAAAAACAGATATAAAATATATGAAAAAATAAACATAAATCGGTTAATAATAATTTCAATAATTTTTGAAGAAAAAAATGTTTCAAGAATTATAATAAACATAAAAAATAATAATTAAAAACAAGAAAAATTAATAATTTTCTAGCCATCCGTCAAATAATATTTCAATTAAATAAAGCAAATCTAAATAACTTCATTACCGCACCAGCGCAATCAATTAGCATGTCTAGCGATACCGGTTTCACGTTTCCAAACACACACATGCATACACACAGCCGCAACGCATAACGCCAGCAATGACGCGTGTTAGCTCGCATATGCCTTAACAAGCGCGCAATTAATAAAACAAGTTTTCGCCTTTCATTCACAGAATTTTCTTTCATTTCACTTGTAATTGCCGCCGTGGCAAACAAATTGCAACAAAATCGAAAAATTCGCTAACAGTTTTATGCCAACAACGACTGTTGCACGTGGCAAGGCGGCAAGAAATCAAATTGCAAAAAAAAAACAACAAAAACAACTTGCATGCAAACTTACTTGCGCGCAAGAAATAGCAGAAAGACATAAAAACAAAACAAAATCGTAAAGTTTCTTAGCTACGCCCGTTACACGAGTCAGCGACGCATTGTTGTTGCTATTTGTTTTAACAATTTTTTCGAAGTGTGTGTGCTTTCTTCTCAACAACTCGACGCGCGCTGCAGCTACATCATTAAAAAGTTTGCCATTCAAAAGCAGAAACAACAGCAAAAAATTAAAATAAAATCAACGGCAAGAACAGCAACAAAAATAAAAGCAACAACATCTTGTGCCTGTACAACAAGCACCGTTCAATAGGCATCAAACAACACGCGCGCAACTCGAGCGCATTGCGGCATAGCTGGCCGCTAGAAGAAATAGCACAAACACACACATACACGCATATGTAAAGAAGGTGCTACGAGCAAGCATACCTCAGCTAGGGTTGCAAAAATCCGCCCATTTCTGCAGCATTGTATATTTATTTGGCGCGTCCGCAACCACTCGTGCGAAATCATCGACAAGCAGCTATCGGCAGGCGTACAACAGCTCCACCCACGCATCATCAACTGTTGCGTTGTTGTTGTTTTTGTACGTGCTATCATCCGACCAGTGCTGCCCTGCTGCATTTTGTGGATAATTAGTGTAAGTTTTAATGAGCTTTTTTCCTTACTTTTACCCGTATTCCTAGCAAGTCGTCTCATTTTACTTATCTCATGACCCCGTCCACAACGTAAAAGCCAACAACAACAACCTGCTTGATTTGACATCATGAATTTTTACGAGAGAACGAAGCGAATTTAGCACTGTTTTGCTAGTTATCTGCTGACTGCTGACGTTTATTTATTATCAACGTTTCTACACTTTTACCCTACACGCTACAAGCAGAAACACCCCACACACACACACATACATACATAATATATGGTATACACACCCACACAAGCGCACGTACATTTACAAGTTTGCATTCGCATCATTGCACTGCGTCGAAAATAATTTTGTATTTTTAATTAGCAAAGTTTTGAGATTTGCAGTTAAATTTGGTTCTTGTTTTTGTTTTCGTTTACATTTTTGTTTTCCACTTTCTGCTGTCATTCGTCTGCCTATTCTATTTGTTTGTATTTTTCAAATTTGCGCTGTTTACTTTTGCTATTTGCGAGCGTAGAGCGTGCGAGTAGCTCAAGGTTAGCGAGCGCTCTATGCCGGCTGGCTAACAAATACAACAACAGCAGCAATAATAATAGCAACAACAACAATAACGGCTATAAAAAGCAATATTAGATTGCAAAGCAAAGTATTTTTGGCGTGTAAGGTGATGAACTTTTGCGCTTTATTATTGTTTTTGTTAATGTGAAATGAAAAAAAACAAAACATGCAACAACTTTAACTTCGTCTACACGGAAGCTATAAAAGCTTTCACAAATAAAAAAGTTTCCATACAACAATTTGATTTCGAGACATCAGTTTGTATGACAGCTATATGCTATAGTGGTTCGATCTGAATATGTTCTTCAGAGATTGTAGCGTTGCCATGGACAATAAGCTATGCCAAATTTTGTGAAGATACCTATATCGTCAAGTGAAAAAGTTTCCAAACAAAAACTTGATTTTGGCCGATCAGTTTGTATGTCAGCTATATCCTTTAGTGTTTCAATAACAGTGGTTCTGACAAATAAACAGATTTTTGGGGAGGAAAGAACGTGTTTAAAATTTAGGATCGATAACTCAAGAATTGAGGGACTAATTCGCATATATACCGACAGACATCTGGACATGGCGAAATACTCTAGCTACTCTATAAGGTCTCCGGTGTTAAAAACTCGGCAAACTTAATATACCCTGTTTTGGGTATACACAGACACATTGTACTAGATTTATTTATGTTGTTTTTATATGTTGGAAGCTGATAAAGTGGTGTATATAGATGTTTCTTAAATTGATTATAGCAATTTACGGTACTTTTAATTAATTTGTAGTCTTTGCTTCACACATTTGTTCGCCTATGTTGTTGTTGTGCTATATAACTATATATTTTGGGTAGTCTTACAGCGAAACTCTTCACTTAAGTATTTCAGTATATAACTTAAATCGGTTGGCAAAAAGCTATGATTCTGCGGTCGTTGGCTCTCAGCTACCTCTGCTTTTCTATCAGTACATTTCGGTTGGTTTTGTTATATTTCAACTTATAATTAATACTTCTTTCTTCCATACACTTAGGGCTTTCAACTTAACAGACGTGTGATATACCAGACTCTCGTCAGTTTACAAGCAAATAAAAATCTATTTTTCAATTGCAGAGGTATTAGGTTGGTCACTTTGTTGCTCGCTGTGTTGTAGAATCTACCTCTACGAGAGCAAGCACCAATTGATCTAAGTTTTAGTTCAATAATATCACTTAATGCAATTTATACCTGTGATTTGTTAATGGGACACTGAGGAATCGAAAAAGCTGCTTCTACTCCTACTTATTATAAGAGAGATTATGTGAGATTGGCTAGTAGCTTTCAGTAGATGCTAGAAGTAGATTACACGCCCTTTTCTCCCCAAGAAGCTACTCATTTGTCGATATCGGACCACTTTGGCATATAGCTACCATACAACAAAATAAAGTTTTTGTATGGAAACCTTTTTATTTGTGAATGATTGTTTTCGAAATCTATAAATAACTAAGAAATAAATGAATACATGTGCTAAGTTTAAAAGAACGTTGACGCAACAATTTCTACAACTTTAAATATTTCATAAACATACAAACATTAAGCCAAACTATGTATGGCCATAAAATTGCAAAATCACCACTCCAGCACGCCGTAAAACATCTTGAAGTCCACCCATTGCCCACAAATTGTTTATTTTAAGTTAATTACTTTTTTTTAAATTTTATTTCTTGCGCAAATATTGACTTAGCTTTGCAGTTTGAAAATGACTTCGTTCAACAAATGTAATAAATCCCATCTATGGCTAATAGTCAGCTGCATTTATGAACTCATTTCACCTCAGAAACGCAGCTAAGTGCGCATAGTTCTAAATAAAGCACAAAAAACAACAACAAAGAGAAAAAAAATTAATTGTAAACAAACATTAATGTTGGGTATTAACAAAAGCCAAAGTGTTGCTCAATGCATTCGATTGTGTGGTCGAGTGTTGTATGCGAGCGTATACATATATATGTTATGTATGTGTGTTTGAGAGTTTGTGCGGCATGCGTGTGTTTGTATGGAAGATATATGGTATCTTATCAACACTGTGCTCATTTTTCAACGGCTCTTATCAAGGAAATCAATTTTAAGATAGGCAAAGTACGCACACAAACACACATGTAACCTTTAATATATATACATATGTATATGCATCAATACATAGACTTACATATTTACATAAAAAAGTGTGTGGCGCAAAGGTGTTGCATGAGTAATATATAATTTCTAACGAAACCACAGATTAATAACCAACGAACTCCATTAAGGAAATTAATTTTTTTATTATTGTTGTTATTGTTAATTGTTTACTCACCTAACATTATAACTAACGGTGCTTGCCGGACCAGTACTCTACACACACGCACGCGTGTTTCAGAATTATAGTCAGTTTTGTTTGTTTACTTAAGTGGAGTTATCAAATGTGGGTAAATTTAATTATTTTATTGGAAAATAGGCAATAATCTATGCCGGAAGCTTAGAAGAGTATTGAACTTTGATAGCCAATGAGTGTGGGCGATTCGGGAAGTTAGGAAAGTGCGATATAGCGCACATATTTTGTTAAATATGTTGTTTTTTGTGTCATATATGAGGGTATATATATTTTCGGATTTTTAATATAAGGGTGGTACTTATATGCAAAAAAGAATTTATATCTTAAATGCTCAAATCGGACGACGTTACGACTAAAATTAAATTTATCAGACTGATATTTGAATGCTAACAGAGAAGGTTTAAAGCGTGTCGTAAGATTATTTAAATCATCACCAAACAGGTTCACACTGTATATTGACCACATAACTGCACTATTTTCACTTTGACAGCTACTCAACACTATGTAGAGGCCTGTTATTCGAGATTAACTAGTAACATTTTAATTTTTTTTATCTTCATGCAAAAAAAACAAACTTTAACTACCAACCGGCGCACCCTTAATATTTACAATATAATACTAAATTTATATAGAAAGGTACACGATATAGCTTAAGCCTCTAAAATGGTGAGACTGTAAAAAAAATAATTCGTTTGATTTTTAAGCACCACCCTATGAAAGAAGTATCAAAAATATCAATAGTAAATTACCCTATTATGAAATTAGTTATTTTTATTGCATTTATTTAAATAAAAAAATATTTAATGTTTCTTTTAAAACCGAATATCCAAAAAAAAAAACAACCACAAGTTACTTTTTGAAGCTTTTTCATATTTGTCATTCCATTTATAATCTAAAACTCATAGTATACACACCTAGAGAAGAATTCACATGCAAAATTATCGTCCTTTAGCTTTCATAACGCAAACCGCATCGCTATATTATTTATATAACTTGACATATTTACATATTACTAATATATATCTACCACCGTATAATATTTTATACCTTAGTTATCTCAGTTATAGTTCTACCGTGTCTTACTCATTTCTGTTTTTTTATGGAGTACGATATATCATGTTTCTAAAAATAAAACAGTTGTTTATATGGTCAGATAATAGGCACGACAGATATAAATATGAAATCACAATGTAAAAATATGTTAGTTATAATCGTAACGTAAATGGTGAGCTTAGTAAGAATCTCCATTTAAGTTACGGTTATAACTAACATACTTTTATATTGTGATTTCATACTTTTTTATTAATTCTATTATTTCCACCCAAAAATTTTTTGCCACAGAATAACAATTTGTAGATTTGCATACACCTATCACTGAAACACTGGATAGTATACTGTCGTGAATATCCTACAGCTTCAATTTGAGTGACGATTCCACATCATTAAGTGATGCTATAAAAATGTGCTGTAGAGGAAGTTTATGGAAAGAATTCACCAATGCTGTCATCGCTTATAAAACCTTGATTTTGATGCGATGTTTCTGTAGCAACCATATCTTTAGCACTGAGATGACCTAAAATGAGTTTTTCGTAGAGTTAGATCACTCTGAGGATGTGTAACTTTACATGCAATATGGATCCATTACAAAGTCAAAGAAACGCTCGAAGAAAATATATTTCACTCAAACCAGTGAACACTATGTATTTGTTAGATCGTTGGGGATGCACATAATGCTACTGTCATTGGTAACCTTGAACGGAAGATGTTCTCAGAATAAAATTATAAGTTTTAAATTGTGGAACAAATGAAGGCATTTCATCTCAAAAACACCTGATACCTATTTCGCATATTTTTGTTTTTTAGAATATTTTTGAGAAATTAAACGACATTCTAAATGTTCTCTTACTACTACATTTGCTTCTGCTCTCAAAAAGACTGTTGAAAAGTCTTTAACAAATAATAGCTCTAATAAAAATCGCCTTTTGCTAAGATTTAGTGCTTTTTGATCATGATATAAATAATATTAGGATGAATATTAAAAGTCCAGACTCTAAAACTTACTACTTATCATTTTCCCAAACCAGACGTTTGAAGATTTTAACAACCTCACTCTCACTTTTGGTGCTATGATATTATAATTTTAACTTTAAAAAACCTATTTGGATAAAACGACAAGGCTTTTACTATGGCGAGCCCAACTACTCGACGGGACGTAAGTACCATATGTTCAATTACAACTTCCCAACAATATTAACTAAGGTTGTTTTGAAAGGTCTTCATCTCTGGCAGGTTGTAGCAAACTTCCGATTGCAAAAAGCTTTTCGCAAAATCTGTGTGTTGTTCGGAGACGAAGATCTTCGATTTTCTTAGGAGAGGACCAAAATGCTAATCTCAAATAGAAAAAGCAGTAAAACAAGCTGCAAAGCAAAGCATAAGCACCAATAATATACAGATGTACGCAAGAAGTAAAGTATAGATTCCGAAGAGAAGTGCTTATCGGGTTTTATTTGTGGTGGTTTTGTGTGAATTATGCTTTATTGTAGACTTATAGCACAGGTGGTAATAAAATAGACACATTTTCTTATTAGTTTTACTTTCGGCCCTTCTCCTTTTAATTTTATGATTTAATTTAAAAATTTTTTTATATTTTTTAAAAGTTTTTTTTTTACTCTTTTACTTGATATAATAAATGATTGAACAATTATTCCTAAAATTCATGCATCACAGCACTTTATTTGCTCTTACTTAGAGCAAACACCAGAGAAAGATAGTGGCCTAACTGAAAATTGTGAGAGTTTGAGATAATTAGATCTTACGGATCATATAAGCATTAGTTTCTCAGATGTTTAGACTATCTAAGACGAAAATTAGTTTACATAGATTTTGCCTCAGACAATTTTAAAAATCTTGGATATTATAAAAATCTTATTGTAACTTCGAAATGCTACATATTTTAAAGCAGATATACATTCTTATATCTATATCTATACTCCTCCACAAAGAATTGTTTCTTTTATAAAACACTTCTTGTTTATTTACTTTTGGGTGTTACAAAACATTAAACATTTACGCCAACTAACCTTGAGGAAGAAGTCATGTGCCTAGTCGCATGCAAAGCTATATATGTATAAGTATTGAATATATAAAAATGTGTATGGATGTGTGTTAATGCTTATCTTGCTTACTTAGCGTAATTATCAGCAGCATCAACGCTATCATCAGCGCTAAAGTATGACCACAAAATTTTTTGTATAAAAGAATATCAACAAAAAATACACACAAAACAAACAAAACGGCGCAACATTAACAAACCAGCGCATTAGCAGCATTTTTACACTTCATCTCGCAGCTGCTACGACTCCTCCGCCCTCTGACCGACCACAGCTGGAAGTGCTTGATGGGCGCTCGCATTTCCGCGTTTTATATTCTCGGTAACTTCTGTATGTACCATGAGCGCCATCTACAACAAATACAACAAAAAAAAAAACAATGACAAAAACAACAAAAATGGAATATTAACAACAACAAAACTAATAATGACAACAACAACAATAATAATGACAGCAGCAACAGCTGGAACAAACCACAATAACAACAACAAATATAACAATATAATAATAGCAACAACAGCAAGCACAATAACAATAAGTAGAGCCAAGAGCAACAAAGTTTAGAGTATATTTGGCATTTTTAATTGCCGCCACCACTTAACTAATGTAATTTATGTTGCATCTTTAGCTGTGCGCTAAAAGCTTTAAGTAGCTAGCACAACAAAACTTTGTTTATATTTGCTTAACATTGTACTTGAAGTTGCGCGCTGATGTGTATGTGTGTGTAATTATTTAAATTTGTATGTATGTGTGGCACTTGAAAGCAAAGTATGTGGCAAACTAATACAGGAATTATGTAGCGCCGGTAGTCAGGCACATTTATTATATGTTCTATGTTAGCATAAAAGTGTGCTACAAAGTCACTGCAACCGGCATTCTCAGCTTGCTTATATTATTGCTCTAGCTGGCATTACTTGCTTTTTGCTGGCTGCTGCTGCCTTCACCGTCTTGAATTTGGCATTTGTTTATTTCTCTAAGCATAAAGTAAATGATATTTCAAGTAATAATAATAAAAAAAAATTGTAAAACAAAGAAAAAATATTGCAGTACTGTCTACTTGTCGCTAATGATGACTCTAAATAGATACAATACATTAATTTTAACACAAATCAAGCAGCAGCTAGAATGAAGGAAAAGAACAATTGGATGGAACTATTCGCTGCTGCTTAAGTTTTATGTGCAAATGTACATATGTATTAGGGTGGGTCAAAAAAACTATAATTTTTTTTGCTTGGTATTCTGAAAAATATATTCTTAGACAGCTCTAGGAAAGTCTCTCCATGTGTGAGTTTCTAAATGTAACGCGAAGGGTCTCCAACTTACAATTTACTAGTTTTTCTTATTATCAGATTGAACAATTCAAATATCGCTTGCATTTACCATTAAAAGCTCATATTTGGAGCGATTTTCGTAGCAGCGTCTAAGAACATATATATCAAAGTACCAAGCGAAAAAAAAAATAAAAAATTTTCTGACCCACCACAATATGTATATATAATATATTATATGTACAAATGAGTATGTATGTATACATATGCATAAAGGTATATGTCATATATTTTGTCATTAAACGTCTGTCGCATTTACCCACACTATGCGAGCGCATGGCTCGACATTGACAAAGAAACTTACATACATACACACACACACATAAACGCTCCCACAAGTAAAACTGCGAAAAGTTTTTCTCTTTAAAGTCGTAAATTAATGTGGCGTGTTTAAAATTTACACCCGCTGCAGTGCAATTGTTTACATGCGCGCACACATACACACATACATAGAAACATACATATTTATATGTAAGCCTGTGTGCTTTTATGATCTATGGCAGTTGCGTAAATTTTCATGTAAACATGCTAGATTCGCAATGCTTTTTGGAATGTTAAAATATACCAAAATACATAAAAATACTTATACTGTATGCAATATATACATATGTACGTATGTATATAATTTATAACTGTTGGCCATAACACACAATTGCTCGCATGCAAAAACTTATTTGTTTTATTGCATGTCGGCATAAAATATGCCCTTGTTGCCAAACTTTTGAGCGAATTCGGTATGGAATTGTAAAATGAACATAAATATACATATATATATATGTATATATAAGTGTATAAAATTCTTACAAATATAACAAAATTTATGCTTAATTTTTGCCTTTGTGGTTTCTATTGTTTGTGGCGCATAGAAGTGTCGCAAAAAAGCAATTTCTTTGTTGCTTGTGGTTTTCAAATATTTTCGAATATGGTTCTAGGAGCAATTATGTACATACTTTAATTATATATATGTACTGAATATACACATACGAGTATATAATATACTGTGAATATGTATACGCATAGTTTATGCTAGCAACTATATACATATGTACATTTATGATTTAATAAAATATATTTTGCCTAAAATTGTTAAAATTTGTAACAAAAGAAATTACTAAAAAATTAAAAATAACAAAATTTTTATATTTCGCTTTCAAAACAAACAAGAAAACTTTATTCTAACTTTTTTGTTGTATAATATTTTCTACTATTAGCAATTAAGCAGCCGTCTTCGATTCACTTCTATGCTCGCTGTAATTCGGCTTAGTTCTGCTGCCAAAAAACTTACACGCGAAAGTAAAAGTAAATATGTTTAATTATGTATGTATTATAAAGCAATACAAGAGAATATACTCATATCTCCTGAGAGTGGTATAACAGCTAGCGTTTATGATTTATACCAGTTGTTCGTTCGATTCGATGCGCTCCAAGGCAAGGTCAAATAAACGAATTTTTATATAAACTTTGAAAGGTTGCAATTGAAATTTTTATTTCAAAACTAAACAAGAAAACTACTAAAAAACGCTTTTGAAATTTTTCTTACGATCCAACTGACGTTGTACTATCTCTCTATTATAATTGTTTACTCAGGCTTTAGTGAGTCTATATATGTATTTAATGGCTTTAAATCAACGAGACATGACTCTTTTTATGCCAACGCAAAAATATTTTTTATTTCACAATTTTCAAGTATTTCTATTACATTCTCGGCCATATAGAATCCACAACGGCTCTCATAAATGAAATTGATCTATACCTTGGTCCTGCACCCATGTTTTGCTCACTCCTGAAAATATTTCTGCGCCTTTGAGGCGTAACGTGTTCGGATGCATTTGAACTTAACGATTTCTTCCTTGTTTATACAAAAAAGTTTCTGGTACAATTCCTTAGCCAATCGAAATTTCTTAATAAATTATACCATAGAAAGACCGTCCTAACTGAGTTGAATCGATTTATGTAGCATTGTATTTTACATCGGATCTGCCGACTATCTGAATGATTAAATTATTAAATTGTTAGACTCTTTTATTCGATTAAAATTTGTTCTAAGGCATCACCCTAAGATATAGAACTTTTCCGAACAAGTATGTTTAGATAACTAAAACGAATAGTTACGATATACAACTCTGCCTCAACTGCTTACGTCAGGACGCAAATCATTTTTCTACAACAACAACAACCAAAAGTGAGAATTATTGCTAAAATACCAAAAAACACCAATTTGTAAAAAATTATGTTATTAGCACTTTAGTGCCACTGCTCAAAGATAAACTCGACGTTCCTTATAATTAGTAGATAGAAACCGCTTTTGACATCCGATGCAGTTTTAATTGTTCACATTGACCTGCCATAGAAGACAATCAAAATTTCAAACTATCTTTCGATTATTAAAATTATGGTCATACACATATCTGTACATATTATATAATATACATATATATGTATGTATGTATATAAGAACAACTAATTGCCATATAATAGCTGAAGTTTTTTCTAGTATTAATCTGTCGTCTGGTTATTTGCATACAACCTTCGCCTTTATAAGCGCATTTTTCCCACAGCCTTTTTGTTGTTGTACAGAAATCAATATATTTATAATGCTGTATCTATATGTACAAACATGTGTGCACTTGTTATAATCACATACAACTTGACTTCAAACGTGATTTTTTCAAGTTTTTCAAGTAATCTACCGAACACGCCCGTAAAAAAATAAAATATATATAAGAACAACAACATGTAGTAAGAAATAAAAAACAAATTATCAATTCGAATGACGCCAAGCCAAAGCTGAGCTAAATATACGCGCACACGTAGAGTACTTGCCACTGTCACAAATAACCTACAAAAAGAATTAAGCGATTAGAAGACGAATAATGTGGAATTTATGATGAGGTACTTAGCTATTTATTATATAGGTATCATTTTGAGCATTTAAATGAGACTGTGGTGGGAAAAAACACAGCAACAATTAAAAATAAATTTTAAAAGCGAATTCTGTTAATTCGAAATTAAAATTAAGAGAAATCAAGAAAAAACCCTTTAAAATAAAGAAGTTTCCATACAAGAACCTGATTGATCGTTCAGTTTAAATAGCAGCTATTTGCTATAGTGACTCGATCTGAACCATTCGAAATTTGCACCGTTATTTTGAAAAATATGTTAGATTAATAAGTTAATTAATTCAAAAACTTTGTAAGCAAAATTAAAAATTTAGAAAAAATCAAAAATATTTAAATAAAATAAAAACACTAAAAAAAATTATAATAATACATACATAACCGATTATCTAAAACCTATTAGCATATATTGTGTTAGCAAAAAAATTAAATAAAAATTGGAAAATTAGAAAAAAATTATTATAATATATATAAATATTTTTTCAAAATATTAACTTAAAATTTTTTCTAATATTTTCCAATTTTTATTTAAATTTTAAAATAGTACTTAGCAAATGTAAAAGAATAAATAAAAGTTACGATTATTTTTGAATAAATTAAATTAAATAAGCTCTAAAGTTAATTTTAAATAAAAAAAGTAAAAATGAAGAAATTTGTCATATAATTTATTTTAAAATTAAAAAAATAATTTTTTTTATTTAGAAAACATCTTTAACAATGGTTAAAAAAATGAAATATTTATTGATAATTAAAAAAAAAATAACTTTCATAATAAATTAAAAGAGTTTGATAAATTTACAATTAAAACAATGTTGATTTTTAATTTTTATTCTCACCTCATAATTACGTGCATTATTGTGTTTTCTTTTTTTTATCTGCGTCCAGCAATAATTGAGTTATTAAAGTAAACCTAAATTAAACCTGATATTAAATATTTATATATGAGCTGATAATTATGCAACGTAGCAAGTGATTGCACTAAACGCTCATGAATTCGATGCGTCATTTACAAGCAATATGATTTTTTTATTAAGACATTTACATTATATGCACTTTGTGTTTGTTTGTATGTGTTTGTGTATGTATATTAATGAGTTATTATATAGACATATCTCACAAATAAAAGCGATCGCTTGTTGTAATATAAAAACTTACAAACAAACAAACATGCATACATGCATTACATATACACACACCTACATGCATGCATATATGTATTTATACATTTGTAAATACTTGTACATAATAAAATCTTGGCATTGTTACAAAGTGTGAATATACATAACTCAGCACTACTCGCAATGAATTAAAAAATTCTTCGACACTTACATACATACATATACAGCAACAATCATTCCTTAAGCACATACACATACATATGTATATATACATGCAAAATATTACAGGTATTGTACAACCAACTGCGCACACGTAGTAAGTATTTCAATTACCACGTAAAATTACTGCGGATCAACGCTGCATTTTAAGTAGCCACTATGCAAGGTACAGAGCAAAATTGAGCAATAACAACAAAAGCACATAATAATAAAAACTCAAGTATACTTAATCCAGCAATGTTATGTTTTTTTCAGTAATTGCTGTTGTTGTTGTTTGTGCTGGTTGTGTATGCACTTATTTTCATATTTATACTCACTCACGCACATACACACACAATCACAAACGTAGGCATTTAAGAAGTTTATTAAACATTAGTTTAATATATGCGCGGGTGTACGCGTTCTTTTTGTTGCCATTGTTGTTGTTATTTTCACTTCATTTATTATGCAGCTTGATTCGACTGACACGCTCAGCAAGTACTGTATAGCGTTCAATAGACAATGTGGCGACGCGTTGCTGCTTGACTTGAAGTATTGATGTATGTTCGTGATTGTTGTTGGTAGAATGTTTTATAGAACAACAAATTGTGTGAGATTTTAAAATTTATACTGTAACCGCTGTAAACCGCATTTTAATTTTTCCCAGTCGCTATGAAATGCAACAAACTTCTCAGGTATACTTTTTCAGTTTGTAAGCTTTTGAATTTTATTTACCCAGATAGGCAGCAACCTTAAAAATCTTAACCTCAAAGGAAACTTTAGCCTATAGCGTGCACAGCAATGAGAAGCTTTTATTTATTTTAAATTTTATAATAATTTTTCTTCAAAAAGTTGGCAACTCATATAAAACTTATCAGGTCACTCTCATTTCCATAAATTTGAAGACTATTTATTCACTAAAGAATTATTTATGAAAAATAATTTTCTTTTGACGTACAAACAATAAGGCATGTTCTTAAACATACAATTATATACTAATACTATGTACATATATCATATAATTACTGTTATTATCAATATATCAGGTTGCTGTATGAAATTAGAAATAATAGCATGTTAAGTATTATCGGGTCAAAAGTAAATATTGGTAGGTAAATGTCAGAGGTTAGAAGTAAAAAAATTAAACTTTATATGCCTTATATAATATTTAATATCTAAAATATTGTACAACAACGGTAGTCGTATCTGAAGTTATAAATATTTTTCATATACATATATGAGAGTAAAAATCCATACATACAATATATTCCCACAATAAGCTTTTCTCTAGCTCTCTATTTATTAAAATTTTAATTCCAACTTAAAATTGTTGTTGCTGTTATTTTTTGGATTTTTATTTGAGTTGCCGTCTTACAGGAATAGAAAAGTCAATTTCATGTCTCTAATCCCCAAACATAAAATTGGGTTATTAGTCGACAAACAACCTTTACAAACAAAACCAAATGCTGACTTTTGTTCGCTCTGTACTCTCACTCTCTCTACCGATTCCAGTCGACACACAGTGGCGCCACTAAATAACAGTGCTTTCCCCACTGCACGATAGTTTACTCTTTCAATTGTTTAGCTGTTAGTTACTGATGCTATGGATATACAACTGCACCAGCTTCACTCTTCACTTTCCGAGTCTTCTCAATCTCTATGTAGAAGGCAAAATGACTTGGCCACTGCTATGACCCATAATAAAATATTTATAATATTTGTGTATTCCAATGTTGGTTGGCAAAAGCTTTCGAACATAGACATAGTTTCGTATCCTTGCAGGGCTATAATTGTTATTCGTTGCCTACTTTTAGGCTGTTAGCATGCCTGTGAAGTGAAATTTTACTCTTCAACCGCCTAAGGGTGTACCTCTGCATGCCTGCCTCAGTTTATTTAAATATTTTAAAAGAATTTAATTATAACGTGCCTGGTTGACTTACCATTAGAATACTGAGTCAGTAGTTTCTGTACGTTTTTTGTTTTTGTGCTCCAATTCAAGCTCGAATATCATACCTTTTACTCATGAATTCTCTACTTATTTGCTTTGTGGTTTTGCTAAGTTGGTTTAGAAAGTTATTCAAATTATCCACTATCAATTTGGCATTTCTCTTTAAACAATTTTTAATTAGTGGTCAGATTTGAGGACAAGCAACCGTCGTTGTTTGGTGGGTCGACTTTAGGGCGTTTGCATGTTAGAAGTATAATTTTCGGCTTGCAAAGGGAAAAACACGATTCGTTGAGGTTTTGAATTCATATATATGTGTGTGTAAGAATAATTTATGAGAAAAATAATTAAAATAATACAATGGTAGAAATAAATACGATTTCATTGATATGTCATTGAACGTAGCTTCATTCATATTTAATAGATTTTTATAATGAAATTATAGTACGTACGGATGTTGACATTAATAGAAAATAATTTGTGGATTTACTTCGGCATACTCAGGAAAATATATTACAACTTTATATTTTCACCATTTACTTGATTCCAGTGAGACTTTTCAACCGTAAAAAATTGATCTCCATATCTTCTAATATAATATAAAGACATCAAAATTAATATTACATTTCGTAAATGCTCTCAAAGTGCTTATAATTGAAATTTAGTAGAAATATTTTTGATTGTTCTCAGTAAAAGAGAATCTTAGATGCTTAAGCGATATAATCCTGTTCATGTTCTTATGTGCTTTCAGAACCTAGTCTCATTAATAAACAAGAAGGAGAAAATATTGTCTGTAAGCTTAGCAGGGAGAAAGCTATTAACAAAAGTAACAACAAATAATTAATCATGCAACGAAGTAGATTCAGAAACCATCAATTATTTGTAGCATATGTCTAATGAATTTAATAATACACCTAAGTTCCATCTAAAACAATATTCAAATTAAACCTTACTTACCAATTATAATTAATTGTAAGCACACTAATAAAAATTAACTAATTGTCAATTACTACTTATTTGCTATTAAATTAATAGTCAATTTAGAAAATTAATTACGAATACGAAAACACAATAAGCTAATTGTCAATCACTTACTTATCAGTGAAATAGTTTCCAATTGAAAAAAGAATTACAAACGTTCGAAGTCATAATAAAGTATCGTCAATTATTACATAATCGTCAATAAACTAAATGCTTATTAAGAAAGTTAATTGAGAACGTACGAAATCACAATTAACTAATTGCCAATTAATGCTCAATTAGCACTTAATTAATTGCTAATTAAGTAAATTTAATACAAACAATTGCCAGTTAATACTCAATCGTCTTTAAGTTTGTGTTTATAATAAATTCGCACGCTACTCTATGAAATATGTTCAATGGTAGAATGCCGGAGAAAGCATATTTTATAACTAAAAGAAAACAAATGGCTGAAAATCTTGAAAAAAAATTTATGGAAAAAGCTTTTGAAGGTTATCTTTTGAAAATGTGAATTATTTATTTCGAAAATATTATATAACGAGCCAAAATTAAGAAACTTGAATATGTGATTATTGCGTGAAAATTATACAGTTACGTTGTTGTCTTTTTAAGAATGTGCCCTTGAGCATTAAATAATTACTAACTTTTCATTATACAAAATTTTATGGCAGGGAATATTAGTGTCTATACTAAAGTTTTATATAAAATTTATTATAAATTAAAATTACTAGTTTTGAAAGCTGAATTTACAACTTAATTTGCGGAGATAATTGAGTTAATTAAACGTTTAGAGTTGATTTCAGTTCCTTTTTTCATTTCATCATAGACCTTGAATATATTTATGGTAACTTGTGTTTGACTTTTAAATATTTTAAAAATAACAAACAATATAAGCCATTAAGAATAAATAAACAGATATCCTTTTTTATGAGCGTTAGTTGTCATAGTTGTCAAAAACATAACTCACTATATTCAGCTTTCTTTTCAATTTACGGGAGAAAGCGATTAGTTAGTATATTTTGTAAAGAGAGTTTATAAATATCTGAGTCTATTTCATTTATACCAGTTGTTTGTTCGACCCGCCACTCTCCAAAGTTTCTCGAATCGGCATTGATTAAATTGAAACAATTTGTTCCATTTTCAAAAGAGTTTTTTTTTAAAAACATTTGATAACGTTTGGAATTCCCGGGAAACGACATATGTTATTTTGTTGTCAATTTAAAAATATTGGTTTATCACTAAGTCAATCCGACTGTTTATACTCGATTACATGTCTACAGAATTAACACACAAACTGAATACTCTTGCACTATTGATATTTTTGTTGTTAAAATATTCGAAGCTTTTAGATTTTTCCGTTAATTTTATTATTTCGTTCTTTTTACTGCATTTAACTTTTGATTTTCAATAAAGGTCGTAAATTTTCATAGAACCTATAAGATTCGCCGTCGTGCTGTCTGTGCTGCTGTGCAGCACAAGTGTTATCTTCTAAATTTGTAAATGTTTGTATGTGCCCATCTATATATATTGATCGTAAAAGCCCACTTCAACTCCATTCTACACATTGTTACTCAGTTTGTACTGTTTAGTCGCTTGCTTCGTCTATAATTTATTTTATATTTATTATTTTAGCATATATTTTAAACTCGTTTTGTTTGCGTTTTTCGTTTTTATTCTGGCATTCCAATTTGAATTTAAATCAGTCTTTTACTATTATACTATATTCAGCATTATATAAATGCGTTGTTTAATATATTTGTGTTTTTTTTTATTAAATTAACAAACTAAAGCGTATTGTTCTGTTATCTGATATAATATTGAAATATGTGAACGTATTTATAGAAAGAAGTTTTTAAAACAAAAAAAAATATTGTTACTACTCAAATGTGGTCAGAATAATTTATACAGTGTTTCATTTTTCATTTTAAGCATTTGCGATTTTATTTGAGGTTTTATAGACCAATCTACCATTTAAATCAGGTAAATTCCACTAATTTTAATTTTTATCTCACCACAGCTTCATTAAACCATAAAGCTTCATTCAACATTTTTGTACGTTTTAAGTTAGGTTCAAACTTCTGAGATTAACATATGCATTTACGCTTTCATATAGCTGTAGCAAAGTAGAAGAATCCAATGAATGTAAATTCCTTATCTTAACAGTAGAAATACGCTATTTAATTTATATATACTTTTAATTTAACTGATTTTTTGGTGCAGCTTTTCGGAAACTGTCACACATTACAGATAAGCTTTGAAATTTATTATACGTAAAACATATACCCTATTATTCAAGACTCTTCTTCGGTCAGTATGAGTTTTCCGATATTTCGGCTAAAATTGTAGCATAAACGTGTTCTTTTTATCAATGGATTAGCTTAACCAAAATTGAGAAAAAAATATGGTGATGAATATTTTGTGATGTAGGCACTTAATTATGCAAAGATCGAAGTTTTTGTAAAAAGCGGTGGGTAGATTTTTCAAAATTTTTCACGGGTATTTGTCTATTTTCCCTTTGATTTTGTCAATATTTTTACTGATAATACTAAACTGTAGATCAAGAACAACTTTTGATTGGAAAGTTCATTGAAACGGGTTCAGATTTAAGGAAAAAAGCGAAATGAAATCTTTTAAGTTTAAAGTTTATAGTTCATATGATATCCAGCACGTATCTTTTATATATACAGATATACTTTTCCTTCATTATCTATCCGTTTACATAGTCCATCATTTTGGATCTATCTCGCATCCAATTATGCTTATTTTCCATTATTTCTTTAGTTTGTTGATATATTGGTTTCCGGTTGCACTAATATCAGCAGTTGTTTACTATATGCCATAATTGCGATGAAAAATCATTGCTTTTTGTTAGTTCGTCGCTTCGGAATGAGATTTTCTCAGAGTTGTATTCGATTTCAGGAGTTGTTAGGTTAGTTTCTTAAAAAGCTTTTGTATCTATGATTGCCTTAAGAGACGAATATTTCGTTCAGTGTTACATACGAAACATTTTTAAAACATTTTCTTAGATACAACTCTACTAAATCTCTTCTTTTTCTTAAATTTCCGACTACCCTAAACACCTTAGATTCATTGAAACTGCTTATCGAGTAACAGTGAGGTCGAAGTGGGTTTAGTGTGCCTTTATATTCCATCAAGTGCGCATATTAGTATTGGTTTACAATCAATTAATATTTTTTTCTGGTACTCAAAAATGGCTTCTCTAATTACCTTAGAGATCTCTTTCTTAAACTAATACCGCATTTAAAAGCCGAATAAAAAATGAATGTTTGAGCCCGAAGCTTCCAAATATCTTCGAACATACTGCTTCTAACCTCACTTTTTCGAAACTTTCTAAAATTTTCTTTTCTACCGCATTAATGTGGGTATATTCAAAAATTGCCAATACTTGTGCACTTTTCTTGGGGGGAATGAAGAAATGATAAACAATAGAACTTATTATACATAAAGCTTCAATTATTAAGGCTTTTAAATATTCCATATATTAGGGATTGGTATTTCTCTGAAGAAGAAGTAGATCTCTTGAAAAATTTATTTGCAAAAATTTACAAACATCATACGAAAAATTCCCGGTCACGGTAAATTAAAGTGTTAAATAAAATTATCCAACCCCGGAGCCATACCCTAATCTCAAAAAAATGTATTACTTTAGCAGTGATGCTTCGCAAATTTAGTATTGATTATTTCTAGCTGCAAATAGTCACACTTCCAACTGCCTTTTTACGCAATTTTACACACTTGAAGCCAAACCTGACGTGCAGAATTTCGGATTAAAGCATTAAATTCCAAGCTGACAAGAAGAAAAGTTAGTTAAAGCAAAGCCATGAGTTGGCTATTCTTCGCACAAATGTACTTCTGAAGTCATTAAAGAAGAGCCTAAAAGCTCATACATGTTTCTACTATATACTAGAAAGCATTTAGAACACTGGATATGTTTGAATGTATATATGTATGTATATGTATGGCTTTATGTGTATGACGCAGCACAAAATGCATGCTAATGTTGCAGCACAGGCGACAGCGCCACAAAAGTGCTGCCAAATAAGAAACTATTTTTACTTCTACAGAAACCAATTAATTTTGAATGTCAAGGAAATATGAGTAAGGACATTGGGGATTTGTCAGAAAGAGATATATGTGTATGCATACATATATTTGTATATACTTGTATTTATTTATACTTAGTTAGATATTTGTGCAAATTGTGTAGGAGTTGGTCACGAAATACCTTCACCCATACTTAAATTACTTCATATTACGACTTCAACATACATATACCTAATATTTAATTACAGCTTTCCCTCATTTATATTTTTGTCAAACATTTTCACACCTGCATATTAGCAAATATTATATGTATTCGTTGTAACTAAATATTTGTTGCCATAACGAAGAAAAAAATATATAATGAAGGTACGAAATTATTCATACTGCAAATGAGTAAGGTAAATATTTAATTAACAACGCTGTGACAGTCCGTTCCACACACCTACACACACACACACATATATACATATATACAAACAGAAGAACATCTCCTAATGGCGTCTCATGTGCCTACTCTTAGTATTCCTCTGTAGTTACTTTAAGGCGCTGTAGGGCTGCGCAGCAATTTATTTATTGACTACACCAAAGTCTGCTAAGTACACTTGTATACATTGGTATTTACTAACATATATACATATTAACGTATTTACGAGGTTGTTAATTTGTCTACAAACGCATGACTTCACTTAACTTTTCTTCCTCGTACAAACTTTTGCTTGTAACGGAAAAGTCAGCGTGCGTTGCAGTGTTTTGCTCTCTTCACAGTTTATGTTTGTGTTGAAAGCCACACTCACACATACATATGCACATATGTAAATATTATTATATTTCATGTGTACTCATAACTGTAACGGTCTTTAATGAGCTGACTTCATACGTGGTTGGCTAATCGAATTACGGACGGAGCTGTATTTATGCCGAGGGACTGAATCTAAGAGTAAAAAGAAACAATTACTAAATATATGCATTGTATACGTGTATATACTTTTATATTTATATTATATTATTATAAAAAAAATTATATGTATATACATATATTTACTATAAAAAAAAGTACCAAAAATTAAAAGAATATTTTTAGTAAAAAATTTTGTTTGATTCCTCAAGTCGGCAACCTTATTTACGCAACAGGTTTTTGCTTTTAAATTCAGTAGAGACGAGAATTCTATCGTCAGTAACTTATAGGTCGCTTTCATTGAAAACTCTTCTGTCTTAAAGCAAAGACTTCAGTGTAGTTTCTGATTTTCCCGTAGCAGTGGATAGACAAAGTTTTATTTCTTATAGATCACCTCTATTCCTTTGTTTCTTGGTCCAACATGGTGAAAATAGCTTTCACTAACAATGAATATAGACTTCTGGACCTTCAGAATCTTAAGATTACGAAGAATATTCAAATCTGACGATAAACTCGCACAATTGTATTAACGGCAAGCTCTAAATTTTCTAACTCAGATTGAGTTAAAATTGCCAATAACCAGAAGTACCATGCCTACAAATTTAAAAATTGTGATCTCTTCAGACTTAAAGGGCAAAAGTTACTTTCTTTTCCATTTATACTCTTATTCATGTATACTGCTGACTACATTTAATTCATAAGTAAATTGATTTAACTTACATGCTTAAGCATTTGTAAGTTTACACTACAAATATGCATAAATATTTACATTCGTCGCCGTCACTTCCCTTCTTTACCAGTTTTGCGACTGCAACTACAAGCCGCCCTTTCAAATTGTGTAAGTTTCTTTCTTTTCCCTTTCGTATTTGTTTTATGAGGTGAAAGAAAAATACTCAAAACATGTTTTATTACCACACTAAAGTGCAAACTAACGGGGTAAATATACACACACATTCATATTTACAAATATTGTGAGGAAGATGTGTGCGTAGGGTACACAAAAGGGCGCTGTTGCCCCAGGTTTGTATAGGTGGGTGCTAAGGGTGTTGGAAAGTACAAAGAAATTCTGTAGCGGAACAAAGAAATACAAATACGGATACGGATACGAACTATTTGCTTTGCTTTAATTTGACTGCACATTTGTTAGGGGTATATGTAGGGTATTTGTTGATGCACGAGTATTCATCGTACTTTTGAGTGTGATGTTTAGAAATAATATTTTTGTTTGAATACTATAATTGCTAAAAAAAACTATTTTTAGAGACCTAACTTTAGGCGCAGGGGAAGCATATACTCTACCAATTTGGCCTACCGTAATTAATCATCGTAGTAATACTTAACTGTGAACTGTGTTAACTGTGATAGCAATTTTTATATTAGCTTGATTTTTTCACCAAAGAGATATAATGGATTTGTACTAAAATTTATATATTAAAATATTCAGTAAATATATTTAGGAGGGGTATTTTCAGAATATACAAAAAAAAAATATAATGGTAAGTTCAGATTACGATAGTAACTCAAATTTATTAATATTTTTATACTCTCGCAACCTGTTGCTACAGAGTATAATAGTTTTGTTCACCTAACGGTTGTTTGTATCACCTAAAATTAATCGAGTTAGATATAGGGTTATATATATATAAATGATCAGGATGAAGAGACGAGTTGAAATCCGGGTGACTGTCTGTCCGTCCGTCCGTCTGTCCGTCCGTCCGTCCGTCTGTCCGTCCGTCCGTCCGTCTGTCCGTCCGTCCGTCCGTGCAAGCTCTAACTTGAGTAAAAATTGAGATATCTTTATGAAACTTGGTAGACATGTTTCATGGTACCGTGAGACGGTTGGTATTGCAGATGGGCGTAATCGGACCACTGCCACGCCCACAAAACGCCATTAATCAAAAACAAATAACTTGCCATAACTAAGCTCCGCAATAAGATACAAGACTGTTATTTGGTACACAATATCACATTAGGGAGGAGCATCTGCAGTTAAAAATTTTTTTTAAAAAGTGGGCGTGGTCCCGCCTCTAATAGGTTTAATGCGCATATCTCCTAACCCGCTAATGCTATAATAACAAAATTCACTGGAAGCAAATGTTTTTAGCATTTCTATTGACGGTGTGAAAATAGTTGAAATCGGGTGGTAACTCCGCCCACTCCCCATATAACGGTACTGTTAAAAACTACTAAAAGCGCGATAAATCCAGCACTAAACACGCCAGAGACATTAAATTTTATCTCTGAGATGGTATAAGATGACTTTATAGGAACCGCGTTCAAAATTGGACAGTGGGCGTGGCACAGCCCACTTTTAGGTGAAACCCCATATCTTGAGATCTGCTTAACCGATTTCAACCAAATTCGGTGCGTAACGTTCTTTTCATGTTTCTATGTCATAGTGCGAAAATGGGCGAAATCGGACTACAACCACGCCTACTTCCCATATAACACCATTTTAAATTCCATCTGATTCTTTCACTTTCCACTATGCAAATCAGGTAACAATGATTATATCGGGGTAAAACTTTGCGTGAATAATGCAATTAAAGTATGCCACCTTGCGGCCAAAAATTGTCTAAATCGAACCAAAACTGTTCAAACCCCTAAGTACTAAATATGTGGACCCCAGTGCCTATAGTTGACCTTCTACCGAAAATATCAGTCAATCCACAAAGAAATCTCAAACGAGTATACCATTTGACTTTGCGAGAGTATATAATGTTCGGTTACATCCGAACTTAGCCCTTCCTTACTTGTTTAGTTTAACTTTAAACACCAAAAATAATTGAATATATGTAGTACAAAAAACATTCCTTGAACTCACATTACCCTTGACGCTCAAACACGGTTTATATTTTACGGAACTATTTCTTTAACTCTCGATATTTGTTATAAATACGCGACTCTGTTTTGTTACAAAATTTTGATATACATAGAAACACCTTCAATAAGATATACAAATAATAATAAAAACTCAAATAAGAGTACTGAAAATTTTAAACTCGTGTTAATCGCGTAATATAAACGTACCTTCCTGTACATATGTTTTGCATCAAAAACTCGAATTTGGTGGCCATGAAACCATACTTTCAAACATTGTGTTTATCTAAGCATTTTCTTAACTCTTTTTAAGCTACACTTTATTTTTCACTGTTTTTCAAAATATTCTCAATTAAGATCTATACACTTTTGTATGCGTTTCAACCAATTTTCGAAGAACTTTTGCCTCTCTCTGATTGAGGTATCTTCAAAACATGCGTTCTAAATCCATCAACCGCCTCCTCAGGTGTCAGCAATGACCTCTAAGTTTATTTTTTACGTACGGGAATGAAAAGAAGTCATTCGGTCCCATGTCAGGACTATATGGCAAATGACTTATCAAATCGATTTTTTAGAGTCGATTTAATCGATAGAGTCGACTGCTGTTTACTTTCGGGCTCATACGCGTAAATCCACGATTCATTACCAGTCACGATGTCATAAACGTAGTTCGAAGCACCGCTATCATATTTTTTTAATCGACACGAGCATTTTCTAAGCGATTGACAAAATGTTTGGGGTCCTAGGTGTACAAAATTTTTTTAAGTCAAATGTTTTTGCAATATTAAATGTATGTTGGTCCCACTAATGCTTATAGTTGTCTTTATCTCACAGTAGACCACATGACGATCTTTCAATATCAGTTTGTGTGCAGTATCAATAGTTTCCGGGACAACAACTGTTCATCTATGCACTGTTGCTGAGTTAATTCATCTTGACAGCTGCAAAAAATGAGAGCGCGAAAATGTTCGCGATTTAATTCCATTTTTTGGCAGAGATGAATATTTTAACAACAATATTAAACTTTATGATAAAATTGTGACAACAGGGTTGCCAAATCCCGAAATATTAAAGACAACCTACGTATTCTACTTTAAGCAGGCCACTTATACACTTTTTGACAGTTGCGCTTACCATAGACTCAAAACATAAAACTCGAGTTTATGGCGCTTGGTAAATAATCCATTGTGGAAATATCAGCAAAACTGTATTTATAAAATATTTGCATTTGAAATCGGGGTGTTTGACTCGAGTTTACCAAAAGACCTATAAAACTGCTATAAACCCAACGTGTTTGTTAAACTCTGTTTTCTTCGTCAATAACTCAGTTGCTCTACAAGCATAACTAAAATAGGCAGCGTATAACGGTTATTTACAATACTATGCAGCTAACTTACTGTATCATTTCTGAAACTAAGTGTGTACTATTTTTTTTTTTTTCTTTTGTCTGTTTATATGTATGTGTGTATGTGTGTGATTAATAAAGCAATTTCAGTTGGTCTTTTCCACTTACGCAAATCATTTAGTGAGAAAATGACGCGTCACCGCCTTCAGCGTAGTCACCTGCCTTGACTGTGCTAATGTTGTTGCTTTTTAGTGCTGCTCACACTTTACACCCTGTTTTTCCAACAATTTTTTGACTAACTTGCTCTTCACCGAAAATTTTCGCAAATATTTACCAAGGCATTGCGTGTAGTGCTTCAACGCGACTGCAGCGCCTAATATTTAACTGCTAAGGCAATTATGTACTTAAGTATACATATATGTCAGTATATATATATGTACTAAGTAGGCATACATTAGAGTGGTGAAAACAAAATCTATTTTCGTGCTTTACATCGCGCTAAAAATATTAAAGGTTAAAGTTTAATTATTTTAGGGCATATTTTTGTTTATACATTATTTTCAAACTCGACAAAAAATTTTGTGTAATACTTTTTATAATTTTTAAACGTTGGGATTTACGAATAAAATTATTTGAGACAATTTTTTTTGTAGCTAATTAAATTTCCTACTAATTAAAGAGACGAGACAGTTTTGTTTTCAAATAGTAGATACTGAGATATGCGTATTTCCTTCCAATAATAAAAAAAAAAAAATAAAAAACTGTGAGGTGGAGGACCTTAACATTAATATTTACAACCCATGCTTGGAGGGAATGTCTACCAACCAATTTTTCAGCGTATAAAGTGAAAATAAAGAATATATTTTTTGACCCACCTTAGTATACATGTATGTATGTAGTTTTGTAAATATATAATCCATATTAATTTTTCGCCATCGCTACATGTGCTGCTCCTTCTGACTGTTGTTGTTGTTGCTGCCAGCTTACTCATAATCCCCCACAAAATCCACCTCATTCATAGTTAAGCTTAGCGCTTTCTGTGCCTCAACAGCAACATGATTTCGGTAATTTTTTCACACACACATTACAATATTTCCATGCCATAACATTTTTGCGCTCTATTAGCAAACATATGCGCCTATAAGCAGTACAAACACACATACAGTACAAACAAATATTCTTGATTTCCGTGTGGATATATGTATTTGTGTGCGTGCTTATGTCAGATGTGCAAACAATTATCGTTGTAGCGTTAATTAATGCTGCGTGTTTATGTGGCCAAATTAATTTCTCGCGTTCAAAGCTCATTGCTTATTTGCTAAGCTGCGTTCACGCATAACGCTTGAGTTTACATATATACAATATACATACATATGTATATTAAATTATTGCTCACAATAAATATTTCACTGTGTAATTTTCGGTTTTTTTTTCGGTCTATCGCACTCAACTGCTTTTTGGCGACTTCAGTATTGTGTTGTAAACCTTTAACCTGCTTATTAACTAAATTAAGTTTTACTAAAACATATAATAAAGTTTTCAATTCATTTAGCCCGTTAAATTTGTTGTGATTTATGGCTATGGAGTGTTAAATATTTGAGGTCAATATTTTCATTAAATGGACAATGGGTTAACCGGTGTGAGAGATACATAAATAATTGATGGATACAGTGGTGAGCTAGAAAAGTGGACTAGTTGATTACCAAGAAATAATTATTCAAGAAAGAAAATTATAAATACTTTGAAAATGATGTTAACTGACAGCCACAGCGAGAGCTGCCAGAGCTCAAAAAACAGCTGTATGCTATAGTAATTCGATATCGACGGTTCCGACAAATGTGCAGATTCTGAGGAGAAAAGAGTGATATCACAAAAACTGAGTCATTAGTACGCATATATCCAGATGGATAGACAGATGGGCATGGCTAGTACCACAAAAAACGACGCTCTTCAGTCCATTTATTGCTCCTAAATATGTATTCGCAGCAATAACTACCGAGGTCAGGGAATTTTCTAATAGTTTGGCATTTAACTTTGCGTGCTCAAATGTCGTCTACATAAGTAGTACAATTGATTTTCTCAGACTACAAGCATATCAATGGATCACTCTATACATCTTAAATCGAATTTTTAATATATATATAAAGCTTAAAGCATAGCTGTATTCACAATGATGCTTATCCAGCTATCTGTTATGAGAACAAACCCGCGCAGAATGTTTTCAAGTTTGTGTTATGAGGTGGAGTCCAAGTTTGCACTCCTTAATCCGCACAGACAAGTTTGATAAGCTCTATGGAGGAGGGTTATCAGACAGTCTGTCTCTTACAGATTGAGGAAAGCTCAATTTTGAGAAAAGCTGTGAGTTCAGCTTCTCAGATCCGACTGTCGAGGAAACGGATTTTAAAATTATTTGGGGAATATTTTCTGTTGTTACAATAACGACAATTTTTCTGAGAACGCATATCAGATTGCAATGTACCGATATCACCAGATCACTGATCCTCGATTCAGACACCTAACTCTAACTAAAATTACTACAAGTAGTAAATTAGTATATCATAGACGCATGGGAAATGTTGACGAAAATTTCGACAATTTGAGGAATGGTGAAAAAGTGCTTGCATTGATTAAACATAAATAAAGTTCTTTTACCTACAAACCTATGCATACGCAGAGGCTTTTATGCATTTTCGTAAATATGTACATGTGTGCATTAGTATATTTGCTGTGGTGCATGTGTGTTGACTTAACCCAAATAATTTTTCAGCCAAGCAAACATTAAATAAACAAACTAGCAAACAAATCAGCTCGACAGAAAATCAATACACACACAAAACCATCGACATCGATACGCCAGCATAGGTCTGCTACATAAATATGTGTTGCAAGTAGACAAAGTTGCTGTTGTTGTTGCAGACGGCAGTGTCGTGTCAGCGATGTGGCATGTTGCAGGCAAATGCAAGCATGTTTTCAGCGATTTTCGCAAGAGCTTTTTGTAGTGAGTTCATTTTGAAATTACTTGTATAGGGGGCAAATAAATATTTGAGTTCTCATCGACGTACACTCATGTCAGTGATTAATATTCTAAAGGAAAAATAATGAAAAAATTGTTTAAAAATTATTTTAAACAAAAAAAGTCTTTTTAGAGTTTATTTTGATAACCGTAATGCTTCACTTTTCTTTTTTTATGCTACTTAGCCATAATTTCATTCGTAGGCTGCAAAAGACCTGTAATTCTCAACAGGTTTATATAATTCTATCACTGGTCTTCAAATATTTTTAAGGATCATTATTTTCAAAGAATTTTCTACTTAAATATATATTTATAAATAAGTTAAACCCTATCACGTGGTCGGTCATGTTTTAAAGTCTCTTGGCTTGAAAGCTTCAAAACTTAATCTAGTCTAGTTTTTATTGTAAATTACATTTTTGTTGTGATATTAGGTGGAATAGGACCGTAAAGACATGATTTTTTAATTTTAAAATACCAGATTTTACAAAATAAAAAATCAGATATACATATCGTTCATATATGTAATATACTAACCGGTTTATATGACATTGTGCTGAAGATTCGATGCTGCGCTCTCCTTGACTATCCTTTTGTCTAACTTAAGCCAAATTTACTACTGTTTTAAGTGTGTTGAGCTGTTGACCTCAAAAAGGGTTAACTTACACCGTGAGTTTTACTTTGTTTGGTTTAATATAGATATACGAGTAGATCTTCGAAATTTCTAAATAAAAAAGGGTTATATTTAAATATTTAGAAAGAACGAAGCAACAATTTTAGAAGTAGTTTTAATCCGAGTTTGAAATTTTTTGCATAGCCAGTAATACGGCTAGTTGATCTGAATAAAAGAATTCCAAATAAATATGATCAAATGATATGCATTAAAGAACGTATGTGCTTATTTGTGCATACCGTCATACCCATATCACCTCAATACTTGTATATGGAATCTGACGCAGCACATCCCCAACTCTAAATTTTTATTATCAACATTTATACATGTGTCTATGTATTGGTATATGTATGTATGTAGGTTCATGAACTTTTCCATAATTTCTTTACCTTCTCTCCACCCTCCCATTGTGTCTAAATTTATAACTGTGTTAGCGTATTTATTGGACATCAAAAATAATACCAGCTGACGTATTCGCTCACCTTGTTTACGATCCCACATCAGCAATTGTGATGCGTGCCACTGCAATACGCAATACACGCACCGTCATTACGCCTCAAAAGTGGGTTGAGCAAATATTCACTTTGCTGTCTGGCAGTTCGACCACTCAGCACATACGCATATGTATGTAAATATATATATATATATATATATATATATATATGTGTATGTATATTGATACACATACATATATAATATGTAAATATGTGACTGCGCGGCTGTATAAATACTAACGTCATGGGGCAGCCAGACTAATCAGCACCAGCTAACTGTCTAATGGCTATCTCGTCAAACTCTAGTACTACACATAGCTGATATTTAAAGCGTCTGCGTAGCTATCATGCCGCAGCTCATTACTGATGTGTGCCCGCTTCTAATTTGCTTGTCTCGCATACTTTTTCATGTATTGATTACACGTTTTTCCAATTTCACATAAATTTGTATGTAGTGGTGTATATTTATGTACATAGGTATATGCTTTCATGCTACAAGTATTATCCGTCATTTAGGCTTCACTTTTTGTGTGATTTTGGTGTTGTTGTTGTTTTACCATTTTTGTTGTTGTCGATTTTGGCATTACTTCGTTGTGTTTTTTGTTTCTGTTGTTGTATATTTTGGTTCATTATTGTTGTTGTATTGCGGTTTGTTGTTATTGCTTACTCATATTGTTGTAATTGTGTTTGTTATCGTTGTTACTTTACGTCGTTGTTGATACGTTGTCATGTTGTTGTAATTGTGTATATTGATGTTGTTGTTATTTTTCAGCGTTATTGTTGTTGTTGGCTTTACATGATTTATTGCCCGAGCCCTTTTATCTAATGTGTACTTAACAGCCAACTAATTATCCAACAACAACAACTACTCATACATATTTTCGGAGCTTATTAGCTTTATTCGGCGGCACATTCTACGACACACGCTTCGGCAAGCATGTTTGTATGTATGTATGTGTCATTCACATCCAGAGCCAATACTCTGCACTTTGCTCCAATAAAATATTTGCGCCGACTTCCTCTCTAGTGGCGGTCTAAGCGCTCCGCACACATCTCCATTTTATCATCAGTCGGAAGCGTAGCCAGCGATGCAACTATTTTTGTTGCCTTAACTAAACCAAACTCAATCACTCTGTTGACCGCAGACTTATTGGCGTTTGCACTAGGCAGCGTTTTATTATTGTTGGTGCAGGGAGTTTTCGTCGAGATTTCCATGCATTACTGATGAGCTAATTTCATTTCATATTTAAATAATTAACTAATTCTAGTCCGAAATTGCTAGGTATGCCTGTGCTCTCTCTCTTCTATCGGCTAGCAAAATAAAGCGCACACTCGTCTGCCACAACGAGTCTGACCCCAATTTAAATGAAGTGCCGGTATTTACAATTAAATGGCGTTTGTTTTCGTCTGTGAAAACATATGGAGCTGGAAAATGGACCGCAGAAAGTGGCTTTCGCTAGTCTGGCGGCGTGGTGGGGGAGCAAGTGCCGGTTTGTTTTAATTACATTGGTAAATATTTGCAATCTTAACTAGCATGACAATAATGCTTAGTTAAAATGCATTATGAGTGATAAAAAAAGAGATATATTCATTTGTGTGGATAATAATGATAATGATAATGAGACAGCAATTTGTTTCTGCTTGTAGCTACTCATTTTGAATATTTCCGCTTAGAATGATTTTCGTAGGTTTTTAGTAGTGTTTAGGGATTTTGTGCCTATTATCGAAAATATGAAGAAATTTTGTTTATTCTTTATTCAAACTTTTTCAAATCTTAAATACTTTTACATTTTTCTATGACGAATTGGCAGGGAAAACTAAATGATATTTTCAATTAAGATATACACTGTGTGTGTTTTTTAGAGTTCTGTGAGAACCACTCGTGATCCAACTGAAAGTTGCATTAGGTTTCATTAGGTTTTGAATATGGAAAGTCTCAAACAGTTTTTGTAATTGTAGTGTAGAAAAGTAATTTTTAACCAATTTCTTATAAGGGTTAAAATGTACGCGCATAATTATTTATTATATCACTAATTCTCATTTAAGCTTCACAAAGCTGAACTATGCAGTTCAAAGTTAAATTAAAACCAAAAGTAATACTTGTAGTGTTAATTGGACTTGCTGTATTTTTATGACACTTAAAAGCACAGGCCATAGTTGTAAAGGACAAACTTGACAGTTTTTGTGCCTCTATGTCAATTAATATAATTGTTTATCGATCATCGAATCTTATGAAGAATATTTTTTAACGCTCCTCTCAAATGGAATTTGATTTAATGTAAATTTCCTGTTGCCCTTTAAAAATAACTTTTACTTATAGATGCTAACGTTAAGCTTGTACAGATTGTATTTATATTATATATACAAGTATTTGTATTATAGCCATACCAAATAACTGTTTTGGGATTTCCAACGTTTTTTTTTTCTTGAACAGCCAGAAATGTGAGAGTCTGGTTGTGATGCACTTTTCTTGGGCACTGTGATAACAAGAAAAACTATACAAAAACCAAAAATATGTGGTTGGTAATTTGGAGATATGGTCTGCGGTATCTGAGCATGCTGGGCAAACCCAAATTGGTCTCGGAACTTTAATAAGTAGAGGTTTTTAACTTATCATTTCGATATTAAGTATGATGCTACGTCTATACACTTTTGTGGAGATAAAATAATTATTTTGGTTTTTGTAATGTAAATTCACTAATTAATTGCCAACTGCTTGCCATGACCTTCCTAATTGCATATATTACCACTATTTCTCTTTTACATTCTTTTATTGCGCCCATTTGCCTTTCGCTAACAGTATTTATATTTTAATTTATTTCCAATGCGCCTAAAATTTTGTCCAACTATTTGCGCCGGATGGCTAATTTACATTTTAATGCGCCACGAATTTTGTTTACCCCCGCAATATAAACACCAGAACATGGGCTAAAACAGATCTATTGATGCGTATAGCTATGTAGGTATTGCACATACAATTGTCAATTGAACAAATATGCCGTTAGTGGCATTGTTTACAGTTGCAAATGGTCAAATAGGCGAGTAAGTAAACAAACAAGCCTAAACTAAAAGCATTTGAAAGCAGGTGAAAATGCAGTTAAAAAGCTTCAAAGGTCTGCTAATGAAACTACAACAAAACAAAACAAAGTTAGAAACGCATGTGTTAATGCAAGGGGCCTTCAAAAGCATGCCGAAATAGAATACTATACATTTTTGTTGTTGTTATTATAAGTATATATCTATGTAGGAATATGTATGTAGAAGTGTTTGCTTGTGTTTGCCTAATTGAAACGCCTTTGAAATTGCATTTGTTCGGCACTTCTCTTTAACATTATGCAATTTCGCTTGAATAATTTAGTTGGCATTAGAAAACTGTATTGCATAGTTGAATTTCTATTATGTTTAATGAAGACTTTCTAAAATATCTCTAAGATTTGCGCTTTATTTTCAAGACGCTTAATGCATTGTAAATTTATGACGCCTGCGTTGCATTTGAAATTTGCTTCGAAGCACTTATAATTAAATATCCTAAATATTTCTTTGCATTATAAATACATTTGTGTGTATATTTTACTATTATTTTTAATTTTATCTCAAAGCAAATCCCTTAAACACTGCGGCTGGCATTACATTTGGCAGCAAGAGATGCAAACCTGTCTTTAGCGCTTTCGCCGCTTCATTACCGCTCACACTTCATTAGCAGAGAGCCATAAATTAGTAATGCTTTATTTACGACTTTGTGGATTTAAATTATACAAAACTGGTTGTTTTAAACGCCTGTCAAAACCTGCAATCTTTGCATTTGTTTTCTATGCAAATTGCGCACAAACGAAATTCATAAGCAGCTGGCTTAGATTTACTTGCAGGCTTTAGTCAGGTTATATACATATGTACGTATTTATTTTGTGAGTAATTTGCATTGACAGTTAGCTGCTTATTACAGTTTGCAAAATTAATTTGATTTTTTAATCTTATCGTTTTGTTTTGCTTTCTTAGGTGAAGTCATCGCAGGTAGCGAGTTTCGATGAGCTCATTTCGTAGCCCAAGTGTAATAAAAAGATGCCTTTTTTTCGATATTTGAAATTTATGTGTTATTGTTTTTGATTCAAAAAATTCATAATTTATTCTGAAAATGGTTTTTGAAAAATAATATTTTTGCATTTCGTACAAGCGTCAAAAAAATACTTAGCTCATCTGAAATTTCGGAAAGTTAACATTTAACAACACTGTTAACACTTTGGCTGTCTATTGTCATTATATCAATGTTTTTTTGTTCATTTAAGTTTGAGAATCTAACCATACAATGAGCTTTTCAATGATTCTTGGCTACTGTTTTTCGAAAAGCATTTTACAAGAGCCCGTTCCCAATAGCACTGTTTTCTCATTTAGCAAATATAATATATATTTTATTTCAGCCTTACTCTTACTTCTTATACGAGATTTAAAAAAGATATCGAAATTACCAGAAGACTTAGCCGTTATGTACATAAAATATTTTGAAAAAAATCCATGAGAAGGTTTCAGTGGACTTCTCTTAAAAAGCGTCCAATTGTTCAGTTTCATTTAAACTAAAGTTTAATTGTAGAAGTTTATTATATTATCCATTTCCTTGGTGTCTGACTACTCTGCGAACCTGCATCACTATTTTTGTTTGTCTTTAGGACGTTAATGTTCGCTTAACTTCCACAATTAGACTTATAAGAGAATATACCTAACTAAACCGAAAAGTGCACCCATTTACTGGACGCCCCACCTCTGGTGCTCAGTTTGAAAGTTCAAACATTCGTGCCCATTTAAATTTTTATCAAAATCGCACCTGGTTCCTGGCACCTTGATAATCGGTGCTTTATTCAGCAGTCATTCTCTAAAGCTGAATAAGGACTTTAGTACTTAAAACGCTTAGTATGGAGTTCCTGCATTAAAAATACGACGTTCAAAACGCTTAGAGTAAGAAATAATATTTTTATTCAGCCTGTCATTCTTTTAAGCTGAATAGGCGCTGGATAAAGGTAGCGATACGCTTACATAAAAAATTCTGTATATCGACGCGTCGTATTAGAATGTGACTAGAACAGGAATTGATAGCGTCTATGACTTGGTAGAGTCTTTAGTTTTAGCGTATAGTCCTTAAATGAACACTTCAGGTGCAATTTAATAAAAATCTATTACAAATATTTACATACAATGTTTCAATACCATGTGAGATAATTTTTTCTATACCTGTCCAGTTCTCTAGTGGTCCAATAAGCAATCAATTTATTTTCGTCTTGGAACTCCCAATACATAATATACCATCCGAAAGCCTCCAAAAGCTCTAGCCATGCATCTTTCCAATATTGTGTATGCTAGTTGAAGTTGGTTGGGGTTGAGGCACTTAAAGGAAGCATCCGTTTTCGGAGAATAAAAAAAAAGAAAATATACTGACTATTTCAAAAATTATCATATTTATAATCACATCATTACATATTGATTAAAAATTTGGACTTTTCATATAAAAAATATTAATTAAAACATATTTTCATTCCTCTTACAGTTCTTCTGATTTGCAGTCACGTTGAAAAATTGGTGGTAAGTGCTTCATGTACTTGTAAGCATATACATACATATAAATTCTTCGTGTAATAATTTTGAGCCACGTCTGTGTGGCAAGTTAAGTCAATCGTTGCGTAAAGTTAAAAAAGCAATTAGCGACAAAACAACATAAGCAAAAGAATTAAAAAATAAAAATAAAAACCTTCACACGTCACAAAAAACCATGGCAGCGAATATTGCAACAAAACCTACGCTTGTGCAACATGGCATTTACTTGCACATTTAAATCAAGAACATATATGTTTGTATGTAAATGTTTGTCTTACACTCACCACACTTGCCACATGCCGCTACCAAACTGTCAATGTGACACATACTTGATATGTGGTCACGCCGGAAATTTTGCTTATTGCTACGACCTACCAAAAGCGGCACCGCCACATGCATATTTCCTTTGCTTTGGGGCAAGAACCCAAAGGCATATGCTAAAACTATGCACAAAGCAAAAACACAATGAAATTTGCATGAAAAAGCGGCAGCACATGGTTTTTTGTTATTTAGTGTTGTTTGCTTCTTTGTTGCACATGTTGCACATTCTGCTAACAGGTTGCAAATCATTGCAAATGCATTTTTCCAACGCAGCAAATTTGTTGTCTTAGCAGCAGGTGACAGCAGACTGGAATTGGACTGTTGAAGTTTAAATATGTGTACATATATATACAAAAATATACACAGTAAAAAGCATGGGCGTAGCTTGAGGAGGCGCTTGATGGCTTTTATAATGTTTTTTGATATGTTGTAGTTTTCGGCAGTACTCTTTATGTAAAACTTATATCAAGTAACAAAATCGACTGCATAACCTTAAAGTAACTTATGAAAATAATAATTTGAGAGTAAAGTATTTTTCCTGTTTAGCAAGGAAGTTTAGTCGAGCGCCTCTAAAGAAACTTGACAAAATTCTAATTTCGGAATCTCGTTTAGTGAAACGTGGTCAAAATCTTTATCACTTTGCCTTTCTAATACAAAACTTATCTCTTTTGAAGCCAGCAACATGCTGCAACCAGCAAAAAGTTTAATCTACTTCTCATCATATTTGCGCTGAAGATAATGGTCTGCATATATTCCTTTCCATCTCTCGAACATCTCAAAACACTTTTCATCGAATATTCCTGAGAAATTTTGTACACACAAATTTTGTCTCACACTGTATTCACTAATACAATATTTGACTTAAACGGTCATAAAATGGAGTTCCGCTTTACCTTGCTTTATAAGAAGGTATTAAAGTTCATAACTAGATGGCGCTGTCGTCCAGATTTTGATATTGAACCATTCGATAAATACAAGCATTATCTTAAATTTGAAGTCCAAGATCATGAAATAAGCCTTCTCAATACTGACGGAACTCAGCTAAAGGGGATCTTAAATGCATATGCTGCTTACACAAGTAATTTCTCACTTTCAAACTCGGTTTAACAGTCCGTAGCTGGATGCTACTATAGTCTCATGTTACATTGAAACATATTATATAATATAAGTGAGCCTTGACTGAAGATTATAATCAATACATTTTCCGAATCAACATCGTATCCTCCTACTTAAATATACACTTCTTTCTGATGATTGCAGATTTCTATTCGCAAAATAGATGAGTAAAGAGCATTGCAAAAACAGGGGGCCAATTCTTCGAGAGTAAATCAGAGTCCTTAAACCATCTGTTTCGATAGATACAATAGATAGAGAGCATTTGAGTGAGTGATAAAGATAAAACAAATAAATATAGAGGCAGTGAAATAGAGATGAACAAAGAGACAAAGCAATAAGGAAGTAAGGGAGAGATAGTGAGGAAAAGAAATGGACTTATCATATGCAAATGAGTTTGTGGGTTGATATTTAAATGATTTTTGCAGCTACTCCCTCAGCCCAAGAGCTGCTCAAAATACTGCGTTCTTTTTTTTTTCTAATATACCTGTCGGTATCCATTAAATGGTAAGCGAAAATGTTTTTCTTTTTTTAGAAATTTCAAGTTTACCCCTCTCTACCACCTCTCTTTTTGTTTGAAACTTTAACTAGTGCCTGTGTGTGGTATTCAGCGCTGCAGTTAGCCACCTTGCCGGCTTGTGTAACGGCGACATGCATGGCGCACAGGTGCTCAAAGGCCCGACGGACTTGAAAGCCCAAACAAAGACACACATATCGCTGGCTGGCACGCATATCGCTTTGAGTTTTACCCATTTCATTCTTTTGACGTTTTACACTGAATGGACATTAAGGCAACAAACTGCAGGCCAACTGACGGCCTGATTGTGCGATTGGCACGCCAAAAGTGGCAGCAACAACAAAATCAAATAAAAAACTCGCTTGCGATCAGCAAGTGGGCATGGCAACTAATGACATTTGTGGCAGCACACATAACAGACCGATTACAAGTGGCTGAGCGCAGGTTTAACTGCAATTACATATTATATAATATATTTATTTGTATATATGTGTGTGCGTTAATAAATATGTACATTTCAAGCTATGTGGCATGCCTTGCCGCATTTATCGCGCAACTATGCAACATCAATATCTACTTATAAATATATCTACGCTTGACAGCAAATATCTGCTGGACATTCCAAAGCGAAAAAGAAACAGAAACAAGTCCGCGCGTCTGACAATAAAATGCCAAAGATATGAGTTTCCGCGTGCAAGATATGCATCTCTCATTTCAAGCCAGCGCATAACCAACTTGTCGCAACACGGCCAGCTCACACCTGTACGCTAAATGCCTCTACAGTGTCGGAGTTGCAGCGCGCTGTGGCCATAATGTCTGCGCACAAATAAACATAAATGAAAAATAAAAACTAGTAGAAATATCGACTTCATTAAATGCAGCCATTCACTTTGGAATTCATGGCTGCTGTAATAGTTTGTTGATATTTTTATGGCCCACTACTGGCCTATCTGCTTAATCTGGCTTGCTTCGGCAGTCTTTGACTATTTGGTTTTATTATTTCACGTTTATGCACTCGCATCTGTTAGATATCAATTGGGTTTATACTTCTGCGCGCGACATTTTAACAAGCAGTAGCAATGCTTAACAACATCATCGGTGTGATTGCCACAACACCCAGTGGGCCATACGGCTGAGAAAGGGGTTATACAATATTGTAGTGAGAACAGGTGCTTGAAATCTGAGTTGGGAGAAGAGAGGTTACATTGAAATCACAAGAGGTCACAGTAAAATTATTATAAATATACTTAATATCTAACTTACCTTTTCCCACTTCACCAGCAGAGAAACCTTGCTAAATACATTTCTCTAAATAATATATTCTTTAGCTCAGGTTATCATACAATATTCTCAAGCTCATATTTTCTCATACAAAATTCTTTAAACTCCAAATATGGCCTTTCATAGTGGCCATTGACCCAAGCTTGAATTATAAAATGTAGCAATCTTCACAACAAGATGTTTTCACGCTTTCCTACACCCTTTGATTTACATATATTTCCCCGACTCTATTCATTTCATTCATATAGCTTAGCTATAAACACTTTTTATTTATGAAATTTATGAAAGCTCGAAAGAGAGGCTAACGGAGAGAGAGCGAGAGAGAGATGTAGAACGCCAAATACCAGTTTTTATCCATATTAGACAAGTATATCTAAGGATAATTAAAGTTGTGCTTGATTACCCTAATAAATAAAAATAATTATTAATTAAAAGGAGACATAGTGATGCTAAGAATGGGAGAGAAATAAAGATGGATGGAAGAGAACTACAAAGAGATAAATAAAGAGACACAGAAAAAAATAAAGAGGAAGAGGTGGAGCATACCAATTAGTACAGATAACCGAGTATAACAATCGAAAAACTGATCTGAGTGATCTACGTTTAACTCAGAGAGCTTATCGCGAAGCTCAATTTAAATTTATTTTGAGTATACATACCATATATGATAGTACCTTCTAAGTAGGATTATTAACACACCACACAATAGATTTCTCGAGACACCAAGTAATTAAGAAATAAATCAAGTGGTATATGCGTATCTATAAACTGATCAGTTATCGTCTAAAAACTGGTCTAATTAGAATCAGAATTCAAACAAATTCAGTTAATGCTCGGAATTAAGAACTAGACCTAAGAACATTCTCAAAGAGATGTAAAGATAGCGGAGGAGAAAAAGTTTGGGGCATCTAGATGTATCGATCCTTTAATGCTGTTATAAACAACTGTTAGGCCACCAAAATCATCGCTCTCGGGTAAGAAACCAAAAAATGATTAAGTATTTTCAAATAAAAAATTTCAAAATATGCTGATATTTTCCTCCGACTTAGTAATTTATCAGCGCCGCCTCACATTTATAACTACACATGTACTGTTATACGCAGCACGCATTTAAGCACCAGCGGTGCACCATTTAAAGCGTCTATTAAATCGTATTTGGCGCTCGGCGACAAACGATGTGCATGCGTCGTTTCCGCTACTTTCGTGTACTGTTCCCCACCGCTTCGGCACTTACGTTACTGTTAAAACGAATTTAAATTGTTACGTGACTGGAATTTCGACAACTTTTAATTGCAACAAACGAACAAACGGTGTGAACTAATAAATTATTTATTTGTAGGCATAAAAACAAGTATTTTGCGAACGAAACAAACAAAAAAGCGGAAAGAGTATTACAACAAAATATGAAATGCTTTGTAACAGCGGCAAAGAGACGTGCGTAACGCAGAAATTGTGTGCAAGAAGAATGAATAAAATTTTTAAGCAAAAAAAAAAAACACAAATTACAATAAATTGGGGAATAAAAAAATAAAATGCACAATAAAAGACGGTAGACACCGGAGCGCAAGAGAAGGGGTACAAAGCGACGCCGTGAATGACGTGCGCGGCAGGTAGGCCACCAGCTGGTTATGCGAGTCCGTGTATGGGCAACAATTTGCGGCGGCCTCTAGAGCGGCGCTAAAAAGCATTTGCGTGCCGCATCAGTGTGCCGGTGTCCGCGGTGGAGAAGCGCGCTGTGCATGTTCATAACTTAATTGGAATTTATTTAATGCGAGACGTGCGCGCCAACAACGGTGCTACCATACAAAGGATGTAGTAGAGAAAAAAGTATAAAAAAATGCACTGAAAAAGGCGGTTTGTGGCATTCAATGCTGCTGGTTGAAGAGCGCGTGTAGTGGCGCGTAGAAAATTGTTGAGCTATAGCGGTAGCGGCTATGCGTAGCGCCTGTCAAGTACTTGTAATTGCAATGCGCTAGCTACGCACACGCACTAGCGACGGAGAGCAAAATGTTGTTGACTACTTGGCATTTACAAGTTTGTTTATTGTTTGTCAGGACGTTAATTTACAGCAGTGGGCGTTGTAATATGGACGCATAAAAATATAATTTAATAAAACTTGTTGTTATTGGTGATAAGCTTAAAGAAATTTTAAAAATAAAACACATTTTTTCGTTGAAAACTCGAATATATTTTTCGACTGTTTATGTTTTTTATATACGTACAAGTATCTATACATACAACAATTTAAAAAAAAGTAAACTTTCAAGTGAAGTTTAGATTTATTCATATCATCTAATTTTAAATGAATATAGTCAACTTTCTCTGTTCGTAAAAACGATTTAAGGTCACAATTTGACTGTCAATTTCTGCTCCAAAAATTTAAAATTAGCATTTGGACTGCCTTTGAACTTTCTTAATGTGGTTATAGTGTAATTTTTAAAAGTAAGTGTCACTTAATTTGTTTTCTGCTAATTATTCTCCATATCCATCAATTTCCATAGAATTTCCCTAGAGTGACTGTGTATCTCTCTCTCTCTCTCTCTCTCTCTCTATCTCTCTCTCTCTATCAGTCCCTTTTTCTTTAGCTTTTCGGTAGCTTTGTTCAAATTCGAACAAAATATCCTCATTACAATGGCCGCAACTTTATTTACATTATATATGCAACCTCCCCAGCAAATTGAGTATTTCTTACACTGCACATTCTTCTTAAGTGTCACAGACACCGTGTATAAGTATTATTTTAACAATATGTTGTTGTTGCCGTTGATGTTGCCAATCGACAGCTTGAATGGTCGCCGTGATCAGTGTGCGCGCCACACTTGTTTTGAAACCGAATACGCAAACACAAAGTATACGCGATAATTTAGGCGTAGGAATGTTGCATGCCATTTTTGTTGTTGTTTTTGGCATTTAGATTTATGTATGGCGCTGCTTGCAAGTTTGTTAACGCAGCAATGCAAAATAATTTCGCTGATTTGTTGCCACAATTATGCATACAAACACACACAATGTATATATATGTTTATGCGTTAGTGGGCTCGAGCAATAAAGCTATTTGCCGCAGAATATGCCTGTGTCAAATGCTAGACATTTTGGTAATTTTTCATTTATTTCGCTTTGCTGTCAACGTCACTGAGCCAAAGATATTTATTTCGTGTACGTGGCAACGCTAATTGCATACGCTTAGAAAAATATGTTTGGAATTAGGAAAAAGTCGCTGCAGTGAGTTGTCAGTGATATATGGTCCGTGCGTTGGTTGCTGTTTTGCGCGCTCTTCTTTAGTCTCCACGTTGTAAATATATCGTAATTTATTTATAATTTAGATTTACCGTTAAATATTCATAAACATATATTAAGTTTATTACCTAATTATTGACTGTTGGAAGGGGCTTCGTTTCCAAGCTGTTACTAAATATAGTATCGATAAGAGTGTGAAAGACTTTCAATTATGATACTACCAGGAGAGAACTCCATTCAATCAGTTTTCATCAAACTTTAGTTTATTGTTGTTTTATCAAGAGCTAAGGCCCCTTCTGAGGAATGCGGTGTTGGCGCTGGATCGGTATACCCAAGAAGCTGACATTTGAAAAGGAAAGGAAAAGTAATATAGCAATATTAAATATGTTAAGTTCTACTACTTTCGGCTCCTTTTATGTTCAATTGGTTGTTTATCAGAAACACTTTTTGAGCCTACATTACAACCCAAGCTAATGTTATTAATTATCTTTGAACCTAATATTATAGAGAAATTACCTCTACTGACTCTCCAACTGAAGTGAACCTTAGAAGCATTGCTATTTAAAAGTTATTATTGATTGTGTCTTTCTTTTTTTCAAGAGATCACTTATAAACTTCGCGGGTTTAATGATGCCGTTCAATTTATATATTCATAACTCAGCCTTAGCAGAAACATTATTTCTAATTTCTTTTTTCTTCATAAATCACCATCACAATTGTTACACGTATTGGGTAACCATTATTTGTTGACCAGCTACTGTTGAGAAAACTTCCCATGTACCAGCTTAAACTCTGGTTCTTATTAACCTAACTTAATTGGATTGAACCATGTCACTGAAGTCAACATATAATCTAGTAAACTCTAAAAGGGACTATGATCATGTGAATTACTGTTATGTCGAATTGCTGAGCCGATCTCGAGGCATCGAACCACAAAAGTAAGGTCAAAGCCACAGCAGGTACCTTACCTACATATGCAGTACAATATTATTCGTAGATTTGTGACATCAATAGTATATCAATGGTATATACTTTAAATACGTTTGTTTTGTTTCGGCATTTAATATAAAATTTTGTTTAACGATGATGAGTAGAATACGCAGGACTCTATGTAGTGCCAAGATTCAGACTTCAATGTCAATTGCCGAAACCAGTCCGTGAATAAATCCAGACTTCATAAGTTCCAATGGATTTTCTGATAAGATTTATTATGTCAAGTTAACCTGATAACCGATGCCATTGTCTGTTGAAGCGCGAAATGTGGAGATGAGCTTATTAAAAAAGGGTCCTGGTTTCATTATTAACGAACGGAAAGTGAGTAGTTTTGCGGTTTTTTGTTTTTTATATAACGTGAGCTCAGCGATCGTTAGGTAACCTATAGTATTTTCGTAATGGTAGGATCCGTCTGACAGAAGTGAAAGGCAAGAGGTCTGCCATTTCGAAGTTATAGGGATTAAGGGGAATTTTTTATCCTAATTCCATCTGTAAACCAAATCTGCCCTAGTGACAGAACTTCTTAGAAAAAGCCTAATTATATTTATTATAGTACTTGAAAAGCCGGTCTCCTGCGTATCTTTATGTAACTATTTATGTTAAAAATTCTTCAAAAACTTTATATTTTTTAAATTTGACCATAAAAATTAATTTTGCGAATTTTTGAAATTTTGAAATTTTATACTCACACTTACACATGTATATTAGAGCGACACACTATTTTAATTTAGCGTCGTCGCTTTATGTCACTATAGCCAACTAAAAATTGGGTCATATCCGAAAATGCAAATTACCATAAAATTGCATTTTGCTGCGCTTTTGTTAGAGAATACTAAAAAAATTATGAATATTAGTGCAATATTCTTAAAATATTAATTGCAATAAAAATTTTATGTGGGCGTGTGCAAATTCACTTAAATAATTTAAACACGATTTTAATTTTCTCCCATAAATTATCAACGGTCAATCAAAATTTTGTGCATGCTCCACTTTTCTGTATTCTCACTTTCCACAGTTTATTTGCATTTGTTTAATAAAAGTGTAAAATAAATTGCTGCCACACCAAATTTGATATGTGGCATATGCACAAAGAGAAGGCCATAAATTGAAAATGCAATTCGTTTTCATCGAATTTATGGCGACTATTAGAATTGATAGATGCTAAAATCAGTGGTGGCATCAATATAAATATTTCAGTAATAATTAATTTAACCTTCGTTAAAGTGACACTTCAAATATCAAATTATTCATCAAATTATTTGTGACAACTCAAAGGCGAACTTAATTCGAAAAAAAGCGCGATAAAGCAACAAAATAGGGGAAGGGGATATGTGGAGAATACTTATTAGATAGATGTTAAAATGTGAGTACGCATATTTGCAGTTAATATATATCTGCGCTTAGCAACAAATATTTTGTTTCACATTCAGCGCCATAGAAAATAATTCGCTTATAGTGTAAGACGAAGTCGTACCTGTAGGAAACTTTCGCATTGAGGAACGTAAATTGAAATATAGTGACGTTTTTACAGAGATGGGAAATCGAAAACTAAAAAAAAAACGTTCCTTCTCGAGCGTAGTTCTTAAAAGGCTCTCAATTCGGACTTACCATATATTTTTATACTCTTGCAACATGTTGCTATAGAGTATAGTAATTTTGTTTTAGTTTGTATCACCTGAAAAGTATCGAGATACAAGTAGATATCGAGTTATAAATATATGTTATAAATAATAAGGACGACGAGACGAGTTGAATTCCGAGTGACTCTCTGTCCGTTCGTGCAAGCGATAACTTGAGTAAAAATTGAGAATATTGGGATATTGTTATGAAACTAGGTACACATATTTCATGGCACCTAAGAGAGGTTAGTATTGCAGATAGGCGTGATCGGACCACTGCCACGAACACAAAACACTATTAAAGAAAACCTATAAAGTGCCATAAGTAAGCATCACATTAAGATACAAAACGGTAATTTAGGACAAGAGATCGCAGTAGGTAGGGACTCTTGAGTCCCACTGGCGTACTCAATCTGTTGTAATATCAGTAGCGAAATTTTTATTATTGCTGGTGTGAATTAGACACAAAAAAGAAACTTCTTTGCAGCTTTATGCTATAGTGATTTGATCTGAACAATTTCTTCGGGAATCGCACCGTGCCCTTAATAATACATGTCAAATTTCGGGAAGATAACTCGTCAAAATTTAAAATGTTTCCAATCGTTCAGTTTGTATGTCAGCTATATGCTATAGTGGTCCGATATCGTCGGTTCCGACAAGTTAGCTGCTTCTTGGGGAGAAAAAGACGTGTGCAAAATTTCAAAACGATATCTCAAAAAAATGAGGGACTAGATTGCATTTATACAGACTGACAGATATGGCTAAATCGACTCAACTCATCATGCTGATAATTTGTAAATATATTTTATAAGGTCACCGACTTTTCCTTCGTGGTGTAACAAACTTCGTGGCAACTTTATATTTTTTAAACTATACTTTCTCGCATTTTTTCTTTTGCATTTTGCTTTACATTTTAAATTTTTTTAATTACAGTTTTGGAAGTATGGCAACCCTGTTTTTTAATATACTGAAAGTTACGCCTGTGAAAAAGTACGCACATTTCTGTGCACTTTATACTAAACATTTTTGACATAGTTGTGCTTCTCAAACAGAGCTATTTTACGTCAGGTGGCAACCCCGATAAAATTGTTTAGAAAATGAAGCATTTGAAAAATTTTTTACGCACATTGTATATATGGCACACTTCTTTTCACTTTTAAATAAACTTTTATAGCTAGGTGGCAACGCTGCTGACAAAAATGGTTTCTATTTTTGTATTGGAATTTTTTTTAAAGTTATTTACGGGCTTTCTATTACTCTACATACCTATCAAAAAATATATATATTTCAAGTTAGGTGGCAACTCTTTACAAATAATATTTGATTATTTTTTCATATAAGTTGAAGTAAACGTGTATTTTTTGGATACACAAGTTTTCACTTTTCAACTCATTATTTTATTATTTACAATTTTGTTGAATACATTTGGCAACTATCTTTTTTAGTAAACCAACTCTGCAACTTAAAAGTTTTTATATACATATGTATCAAAAAAATCGATCATAAATTTAGCGCAATCAAAGAGATTCTTAGATATTGTATGCATTTGAAAAAAGTATAAAATATTTGTGACTTCTATAAAATAAAGATAAATATATATATTTTTTGAAACGTTGAATTTTACTGTAAATTTTGACTACAGGAACGTCAAAAATGTGTATGTATAATTGCATAATATATTTGCATGCTTGTAACCCAGATTTCACATTACCCATTTATTGTTGTAGTTTTTTTGTTGTTGTCGACTGATTGTTGTATTTGTAACATAACTTTGAATTGTCAAATGAAAAGTGTGTGGCAGTGATTATCGCCAAATTATTGACAATCAAAAGTCAAATACGCTTTGACACAAACAAGCTGCCACACACAAACAACAATTACACATATGCATAGTATGTGTGTAAAATAAATGCTTTACAACTGTAAATTCTCGTACAAAGCCACAAAAAGTCCCACTGGCATACAAGCAAGCATTCCTCGCATATTCACACACATATTTATTAAATTAATATTCGTGCTGTATTACAGTATTGCACAGCCGTTTGTTGTTGCTTTTGTTGGTGTTGCCTCCGCTGAATTCAAATAAAACAGCCACAAAATGATTAATCAACACATATTTAATAATGATTGACAGGCAGTAGTTGTGTCATTGTGTCTTGTTAATAATGCATGAAATAGCTACAACAGCAGCAACAAAAACAAATGCAAACAGCAACAACATGTAACATGTAGAACAAAAACAAAAAGATGAAACAAGCGTCAAGCACTGAGAGAAAATGTGTTTACCCGCGATTTATGTAATCATAAAACGATAACACATATATACATATGTATGTGTAAAAATGTGTACATTTGTGTGAATTTATGTTTGTATATGTGTATCTAAATGTGACAATTTTTTTACGAATTGGCAGACAGCTGCTCGGCTTGCTGCTGTGAATATACTCGTAATATTTAGTTGCTGTTTTTGTACTTGAGTGGTTGTTGTTGTGCAAATTTGTGACATATTGCAGATTTTCTTGTGTCTGATAAGCTGAAGTCGGTGATATTGACGTTGAAGAGGGTACTTTGAGTTTTTCCAGGAGACTTCAATGGTGCCATAGAGAATATTATGGAATCATTTGGGATTCATGGAAAATATATTTTAGCCACCTTTATCTTATCTAGGCTCATAACCATTACTTATTGCCTGCGAAGCACGGAATAACAAGGCTAAAATCAACAAATACAATTAAAACGACAAAGTTATATAAAAAATAGAATATTTTCTATTGACTTATTTAAAGCACGGTTCTAAAAACTAAGATACTACAATAGAATTGTGCCCATTATTTTACCGATATATGTATGTACATATATCACCAGCAGTCTTCTTCACACATCTAGAGCTCTAGAACATATTCTTCAACTTAGAATCATATAAAGAGTTGCCATTTGTTTTGCTTCGAAGATTTGAAAGCTGCTGGTGCGGTAGCAAATAGTATCAGTGAACTTATCTCGTATATTTCTTGATTGTATATTCAACTTCGCGGACGAACCCAATAACTTTTTTTGTTTGTTTCAAATACTTTAAAAAGGCAAAAAAGCTTTCTTCATATGTACTTTCGTACATATTCTTTACTTCAATCTAAACAATTAAAGCCCTCAAGCCAACATTGAAATATTAACACTTTAGTTACTATATATTTAATACATAATTTGCTCAACCTCGACATAACCCTACATAATGGGCAATTACGCAGTCTTTGTCTAAGAAAGAGCATCTTCTTCAGTGGAAAAAATTTGGGATTTTGCTGCTGCTCTTAGGAGAACTTTTTTCTAGCTAAAAGAGAACTAGCCCAAAAATGTGCGTGGTTGCCTCTAATTTATAAGCTGTATCTTCTTCAGTATTCAGTTCGAAAAGTGGAAACAATTTGGGATTTTGCTGCTGCTCTTAGAAGAAATTTTTTTAGCTTTTCTAGAACTAGCCCAAAACATGTGATGATTGTCTCTAATTTTTTTAGGCTAAGATACAGATGATCTATAATATAATACTACATTGAAAAACAAATTTTTCTATACACTTTAGATCTTAGAAGATCTCAAGTCTAAATCATTTGCAAAAGCGGGTTTAACACAATTTTGATTTGAAACTTTTCGAACATTCTACTAATATAAATATATTTTACTGTAATACCTTAAAGACGGGGTTGTACTATTTCGAAATATCTTTTCTACATACCATAAGATTTTCAAAAATTTTTCGGAGTATATTGCATAATCCATTCTCGGTTGGGTTCTCAACGGTCTGTTTAATCTAACGTAAACTGCAGTATCATAAAAATTTTCCGGCCATGTATTATTTCTAACAGAGCTAAAACGAATTCCTTTTCATCTGAAGAATGCTAGTTAGATCGAATCCACTGGCCAAGTAAAATGGATGAGAATTAGCATTTTTTTTAAAGAAATAACTTCATGTTTGATATGATTTTTATAAAGAGGGGCCTGGTTTTTGAAAAAATAATTCAAAAATAAACGATCTAGAAATATAACGAATGAGGTTTTGAGTTTTAAGTGGTGGTGTATTGAAATTGGTTAGTTTTAAAATGGCTGATACATCTCGAAGAGGAAACGTTACAATTGGCTGCTCATCTAGCCAAATGGTTTTAGAATTCCATTTTGGAGAATTTATTTCAATTACGTCCAATTACGTTGTCAGATTTTAAGACTGTGCTGTAGATACATAACGGTATTGTGTCTTAAATTTTCTTGCTTTACACGTCATAAAATCGGTGTGAATGACATGTATTAAATACACGGAAATAGAAACTAATTCCATATGACTTAAATAACATCTAATTGAACGCCAAAAGATATTAGAAATTACTGTAAGACAATGAAATGTCTTCTATTTTCTTCACAGAAAAAAAGCAACTACAAGAAACTATATGTACAATATTTTAGGGGTTACTATGACTTCGCATAACTGTCATCGGGTTATTTGTGCTACAATGCTTTGCTAAACTGTCGTTGAAAGAACATGAAATAGGTTAAGTAGAAGCCCAAAGGTAGTATTTCTATGAAAGAACTTAGATTTTGTTATGCTAAACGCAAAACGTGTTTCTTTACTTACGTAATTCAGTGTGACATACGAGCAACAACTTAAAATGAAACCCTAGTATATTAGTCACCAGCTTTGTAGTCTTTCTACGTCTACTTCTTTGTGCGTTTTGTTTTGTTTTTGCCTTGCTACTTAAGTATATCAACATGATTTATCCATTTGTCAAAGGTGATAAGAAAAATTCTAGCGAATTTCAAAGCGCTGAACACACTGGAAATGTACATACGTACATAAATACATACGTACATAAGTACAGGTATACGTGCTAAGCCACAATGAAGTAAAACTTGAAAAAATTGTTTAAAGAAAAAAAATTGTCGTTAGTGGTGGTAACCTTAGCGTGGTTCATGTTTGGTGTGTCGGTCGAGCTGGTTAATGGGCTGTCAGGCTTGGTTAGTTAACAGAATATTATTGACACACACATACAAGCACACAAACAAATGCAAATAAATGTGTTGTTTTGTCGATGATGTCAGCCTAAGCTAAAAACTGGCGACCGACTTTGCACCGCGCCGCCCCACAGCACACCGAACGCATTGCATCCGCAGCTGGACTCGAGTAAACAGGTATGAATAATTTTTATGATTGCACACTTATTAACACACCAACACCAGCACACAGCGGCATAAGCACTTGCAAGTGTGCTTAGAAAAGCTTCAATATGCATATGAGGCGTTGAGAGGCGGTGTTGGTTCCATATACAGCTCTATGTGTATACAAGTAGATGTGTGTGTGTGTTGCTTGTCGACTGTAGTTGCATGTTTTTGCCGCATCTCGACGACTCGCATGCAAATTAAAGTCTCAAGCGCTAAAATAACACAATCGCTCACACACGTTTAATAACGAAATGGTGTTAGCTGCTTGAAAATTGCGCGCACAAAAACGTTTGACACGCGAAAAGGCCAACTAACGAGTAATACACTCGTTAAACTTGTTAGTAACGGGCGCAGGCGCATTAACATCGCCGTGCAGCGTTTGCGACACACAGTAGGCACTTAAATTTAGGAGAACCACTCGAGGTGAGTGTTGCAAATTTTTGCTGGAAAATTAAATAGGGTGTTGCGTTGAATTGCAAAATAGTGAGGTTAGACTGCAAACTAAAAGGTTTTTTGCGAAATTCAGCTGAGCTGCTGCGTAAATAAAGTTCAAAAAGGTTTGGAGCTGGGCCCCCTAGAGGTAAAGTTTAGTTTTCCAGCGCTTCTCGACGCTTGTCCACGACAGTTGGGTCTCCGCCGTTTCCTTCTAGGTGTTACAAACTGCGTGGCAAATTTAATATACATACACTGTTGAGGGTGTAAGGATTGTTCATTACTGATAAGAAAGGAAAAAAGTAGCAGCTATTCGATTCTGAAATTTGAACATGGTCTAGTGAGACATGTTTTGTGATCCAGGGTACATCATTATAACACAATCTAACCATAACTTAACCAAATCTAACCTTAACAACAGTACTGACAGAGCCTTACACAAGAGGCAGTAGAGCCTTGTAAGCGTGCTTACTATATTTTATATATAATTACAATAGCATAAATTACGAAGAATTATTTTACATTTGAGGTTCTCCTTTTTCAAAAACTGAAGCCACTTGCTCTGCCTGTGTTAAAATCTAAAATAACAGAGATTAGGTGTGTTCTATAAAATCTATAGGAAGTTGTTCTAGAGTGCAATACCACGAATTACGGCAGAGAACCAAAACAAGAATATGAAGAAAGAGATAAAGACAGAGCGATAAGGACCGAGAGAGCGAGAGAAAGAGTGCATAAAAAATTGATAATACATTAAACATTTCACCTAGTTTTACTACAGTTACCTAACGAATAAGAGGAAAAATTTATAATACTTGTATAGTTACTCTACTATATTGAGATCCTCTAGTGTTTTACTGCTCAACACTTTGCTTACGAAACTTTAAATACAAAGTTCGTCGTTTTTCGAATCCATAATTACTTTTTTCGAAAAAGCTAAAGGCGAATAGAGACGTTTTAAAGTTATTCCTAACCATTATTTGACACTTTTCGAACCGTCTTTCATTAAATCCTCGTAAGGACAACCCGTTACGTATTTTAGTTAAGATGTGTGAGGTTGTAAACTCAATAATTTGATGCAAAATCTATGCAATTTCAAGCATTTATTAATTTCAAGCAAAACTGGATTAACGCTTCTGTTTTCATGTGGCCTTATCAGCAATCTATTTTTCACCATGTTTTCGACTATTGTTCATCACTTAAATAAATTGCAATTGCAATTAATCAACATTTTACTCACTTTTATTTAATAGAATTCACACATATTCAATCAACAAAGCAACAAACACTCTTCTTTTAGATTATCAATACTTCCTTCACGAAGGAGCTTTTAAAAGCTAAAAAATGTTAAAAATGGAAAGTGAAAAGTTTACGAGAAACTTGCAAAAATTTCTGCAGATTATTATCAAGAGAATAATCGAGTTGCAAGCTATACTTTCGGAAGTCACCTAACCGCCTCTCTCCCCGCACAAACTTGAAATCGATCTGTGTATCGCAACAAATGATATGCCCCGAAGGCGTGTGGCTGCCAAAAACAATAAAACTGACACAATTTGCTTGGCATTTACAATGCGGAACCTTGACATGCTGGCCCCATGGCGCAAGCGTCACAACGTGCAACGTGCCACATCGCGCGATGCCGCACAGCAAGGGCATTAAATCCTTTGGAGCAGCATTTTTCGATTTATTTCGCTTTTCGCTCTTTTTTTATACATTTTTTGTTGTGCTTTGTTGTTGCTGTTGCTTTGTTTTGTTTGCAGTTGTTGTTAGCGTTATCTATATAAGGCTATAAGTGCGCTTGTTGTGCGACAACATCGAGTCTCATAAGCAATAAATGAAATTTGCTATAAGATATGCAAAGGAACGGAACTGGCGCACACAAACACACACCCATACCCAGGTACAAGTGAAACGCGCAATAAACAAAGCAAAAAAAAAACGAAGAATGTGGCAAAAAGTGGGTGTCGGAAGGATGTGGGAGAAAACTGTTAACAATCACGCTATCGCGCTGCTGTGCTGCTGAAGCGCCAATGCTGCCAATGCCACCAAAAATCACACGCACACACAGCGATAACAACAACGCACATAATAGTGTAATATTTTTGTACAATGTTGTCTTTCGATGCGCTCTAGATAACTCCTATGAGCATGCGCTCGAGTGCCGACTGTGCTGGTGGCACGCAACCCTCCCAAATATAGGTATATCTTGTGCGAGCGTGTGGCAAGCATTTTTCTGTAGCATCATCAAGTGATTTTTTTTTCAATTTTCCATTTACTTCTTTTATTTGCCCTTTCTTTCATTCACTTACGTAAATCATGAAGTGTTCTTGTTGCCGCTCATTGCTGGCAATTCCACCGGCGCTCTTCCGATGTCGGTCGATGGCGCTTTCAAGATCATCAGATTACCAAGTTCGCTCGCTTTATTGCTTCGACACCACTTCTGCTAAGCTCAACCGCCCACTTGCCACACTGGGTTTTTCTTTCAGCTTCTGCTCCCATGCGATTGCCAACTTTTCAATGCACTTACATACTTATTGCTGTACATATTTCTTTAGAAATTCAGCGTTCTTCGCTTTTGATATTCACCGTTCTTTGCTTTATAGCATTTGTTTGATTTTTAGGTTAAGTATTAAATTTTTTGTATGTCACTGTAGTGCAATTGGTTGTTACAATGGTCATGCAATAGAGGGAATTATTTTGACATCTAATAAAATATAACCACCGAAATATATCGAAACATAATATGAGTTTTATATTCTTCGAGAACTATGAAAATGTTCGCTCAAAACTGATATCAAAATGTTCTCTGGTCCTTCTTTTCATAAGAAATCTTAAGATTTTTTGCACAGTTTTAGCAATATGTCTAGGGCTTGAACTTCCCCTTTCAAACTGAACCTATAATAACACTAGTTCTCTTTATTTTTCAATATCTCTAAAAGTTTTATGGGAATTAGTTTTTAAAACGTATTCCACAAAACTTATAGATCAGTTTTGCGCTTAGAACAATCTAGCGAAACTTAAGATTGCATAAAAATTCAACATAGCTATAAAGATCCCCTGAGAACATTCAAATCAATATTAAAAAGAGATTAGTTCATATTTCTAGAAAATAAATAGATATAGAAAACCAGCTTTGAAAATAAAACAGCTTTTATTTTCAATAGCTCTTCTATGGGTATATGGTATTAAAGTGCATAAAAATACCTCTGCGAAGCATAGCTAGTTGATAAGAATAGTGGATTAGTCTGCTTACCTAAATAATAAATTAATGTTTTCCAAAAAGTACTACTGAAGATGCTTTTTTCATATATTTCCAAACTCGTGCGATATCGATAGCATATATCTAGCTGCCGTGTAAACTGGACAATTAAAATGAATTTCTCGCATGGAAACTTTCTTATTTGTGAAGGGTATTAGTTTTAAGTCTTGAGGCTCCACTAGTCTTGAGAATTATTTTAATCGAAACCAACGAATATGGTGTTGAGAATAATTAAGTCTATAGTACAGCATTTGGATCTATTCGAACGAATATTTCTTTTGTACAAGCTCCGATTTGAAAGCACATAAAAAGATGGAGAAAATTTTAATTCTTAAAGCAATCGGATCCAAAGCAAGGGATCTATCTATCCTGTTAATAATTTTTACACCATTATATTTACAAAAAGATATAAAGAAAGATATTGAACGATCGATTTTAGCTATCGGGAGTGGGCATTACATGATTATACATAGCTCGAAGAACTTTCAATTCAGAGGCCTGTAGACCACTGCTGGTCATGCTAGACAGCACTTTGAACTCGATGTGTAGCTCATAGCAAGAAGTTAACATTTTGTAGATCTTAGAAGCGCTCCTTAAAACTCCATACGGGTTTGAACCTAATAATAGCTGTAGTCTAAGCAATATCTGCTTTTCGGAAGTGAAGAGAGCGCTGTGCTGAAAGAAACGACGAACGCGCATTTGAAATAACTTAAATCATATGCACATATAATAATTTTCCGTTATTAAAATGAGTTTAAATAAAAAAAAAGTATGAAACTCATTTTAACCAATGCTCTAGCTTAAAGTTCCCACAGTGCGCTTATAAAAATCAGCATCGGTGCCAAAGCAAACACAATCTTGTTGGGAAACGCTGATTTGTTTGTTAGTGGTTTGGTGCTTCTTTTTCGACTGACTTGTCTTAAAATCTACACAAACACATACATATACCTATCTAGCTACTTGTAACGCTTCTAATCAATTTACAACGTGTAGTGTGAGGACGGGCGGAGGACGCCTTTTTACGTATGGCTGTGTGTGTGTGTGTGTGCATAGTTCAAGTTGACTTGATTTGATCTGATGCTGCCAAAGCGGCTTTCTACAGTCTACTAACATCATTGCTCTCATTGTTGTTATTGTTGTTGTTCACATTCATTTCGTCTGACCCCAATTCTTATTTGCTACTATTTGCGTTGATTTGAATCTCTTTAAATCGCTGAGTATTTTGCGAAAATTGACTGTCATCTTGTAGCGTCTATTTCCATTACAATTACACAAGTTTGTGTGTATGCGCTACGGCTGAACCTCGGTATGTAAGTCAAGTTGAATTGTCATTTGATTGCTTGGAAATGGGCTCAACTTATTGGTGGCATGGAAAAAAAAGTAGCAAAAACTGCTCGAAATTGCTTAAAAATAAAGCGTAAGGCAAGACAAAAGCTTTGTTGCACTATTAAAGGCAATAAAACTGAGCGCAAATCAAATCAATTTATATGTAGAATTAAATTAAAATTTGTTGCAAGCAGAAATTCGTTTGACAAAAGGTTGGCATTCAAGCTTTTTGACGTGCTTACCTAGAACGAGCTGAAAGTGGTAAAAGCGAATATTTGCAACGAATGCATGTCACAGTGATAAGTTTACCATACACTGACCTATGTACTTGTACATATACACACATAATCACCGTTACATTCTAATTTGATATGCTCGCCTTTGGCCAGTTTTTCCTATGACCATTTAAATTGGGTCAATTTAATACATTTATATGTACATGCATCGCTTGTGTCATGCAACAAACCATCTGTAGCTGCAACACAAATATTGCAACAATAAAAAAAAAAACAAAGAAGAAATGTACAGCAATGACAAACCTTTCTACTGGCCATACAGACTCTTGGCGACTTTCTCCATTCGCCGACCACCTATATTGCTGCTGGCGCTGCTCTATTTTCTAAGCATTTCTGTATTTCAACTTCCCTGCACCTCTGCTTTCTCTACAAACTACTTGTACTTGCAATGCCGTGATCTTTCAGCATTGCTCGCTGCTTGCTACTGCCACGTTCGATATCCTCTTTGTCAACATATTTCAGCGTTTGTTTTCTTCTCTTGAAGTTTTATTTCATTTTTTTGGCCTTACAGAACGGTATATCGTATTTGCATTTGTTAGCATTTCGCTGATGTGACTATTTTCAAATAACAGCAAAAATTGGCTACATACAATAGTAAGACGTAGTAACCATTACTTATTGGTCCGTTCAGTAATGCATTCATTTATTGCGCTCAAACAAATAATGGTGCATGTCATATGTAAAAAAAAAAGTCTGCAAGGTAACTTAAGATATCTCAAATGAGCAGTATTGGATAGCATATATGTAATTACATAGTATTTAGAAATTATTTATTTACTTTACATTACGCAAAAGCTTTAGTTGTTGGAGTTTTGATCGATCTTTGCAATAAAATAATTACAACATTTCAAACTAAAATATTTTTTCTATAACTACGCACCTACTGGGTAATGATTACTCTGCTAATGATTACCGATTTGATAACTATTCTTTTAAGAACCTAATTATAACTATTTTGGTGTCTATTAGTAATGATTACTTATTCATTACTCTTAATTGTAATCGTAAGGTAATCAGTTCTGTTAAAGCGATTGCTTTAACGTACATACAGAATTTTAAACAATTGTTTTGTTGTTGTTATTTTTGTAATGGCAAATAATCGTATTGTAATGATTATCACCAGTTATAATCGACTATCATTATAATATAAAAATCATGAAATCACAATTGTCAAACACTAAAAAAATGGTTTGGTGGATGGTTTTGAAAAAAAAAAGAAAAATTCATCGATATATTTGTGAACGCCTTAAATACATTCAGAAATTATAAATGGAAATGGATCTCGTCTTCAAAAAGCTTGAACTATATATTTTGATTACTGTTACAATGCAAATACAGATATTAAATTTCATTATTTATCAAAACCTAATTTTGCGTTACTTTGGAGCTACTACTTATTATTGCTGGTAATGATTATTTTGAAATATAATATATACGCAATATATTTAAAATTTTCAAACGGCATTACTTTTATATCCGCTTATAACCAATTACTAAATTATAACCGCTTGCTGCTTTTTTCTGCCACTATTTGATTATACCAACTGTTTTTTCGATTCGTCAGTCTCCAAGAATCGACGTACCGAATAAAGCTGTACAAGTTTTTTCCTAGTAAACAACATCAAAAGCATACTCACTATTTTTCAACAGTTGGAACTTTAAAGTAATTTCTTCTACTTTCGACTTTGTTGGACGGCAACAAAACAATTTCACTTTTTTGCCTCCACACAGCGTCTCTCTGCGATCTTGCCTTCCTACTCTTTCTATTGTAAGTACTCGCATTCCTCGCCGTTGAATAGTTTGCACTTGAAAGGATGTGAGCTTTCAAAACTAACGCTAACTGGCAGCACAGCTGTTGCACGTGCTCTTAACAGAGGGAGGAAGACGGAAGGAAGCAGAAAAATTATATTTTATTACTTAACATTTTAGCTTATTGTTGAGCAATTTCTTAGGGAATGCGCACAAATGCAAGCGATTGTATGTAAGCAAAATTAATGAAGCTTGCGGGCGGTTTCTTTGTTTGCTTATTTAGACTAGCCCTCTCACTTTGAATTCTTAATACTGTTGTCATTGACATTTTTGGTTTGCAATAATTTGGTTTTTAACTCCAATCTGTACTGTAGTTTACTTGTTCCTTCTAGCCCTGTAACTATCCAAAGGATTTTCCAGTTATCATGCACCTCAATGCGTGCGTTTTCTTTCTTCTTTCAAAATTTTGGAAAACAGTAGTGTAGCCATGATAAATCGACGCGGTGTGTTGAGTATTTGTTTACAGATTTGTCTTATAAGCAAAAATTTGTTAAATTTCTCAAAAGTAACAAATTCACAACTTTAATAAAAAATGTTTTGGGCCTTTTTTCTAATTTATTGTATTTTGAATATTGGAGATTTCATTGTGAGTATCGATTTCATCCCAAACAGTCAAAAAATTTAATAACAATTGTATGGAATTAAACTCACTTAAAAAAGATTCTAAGCATACCTAACCGCACTTCCGCGGATTTTCTTTAAGTTTAAGTGTTTATTGTGAGTGTGTGGCGATGACATATATACGGGTCAGTTGCGATTTTAACACACATTGTACGCCTTTTCAAACAACTTCTTACTTATAGATGGTGGTGTAGCTAGAAACCTATAAAAAAGTATACAATTTGGTTTTATTTATTTTCATAGCTTTCCATTACATTACATGCTTAGTACTGCTCATTTTCTATTGTTGTTGTGCAGAGTGTTGCTGCCACCGCGTTTTTAATGTTTCACTGATTTGCTGCCAGAATTTGTTCGCCTTTATTGCTTTTATTTTATAACTTTTATTACAAGACTGCCAACAGCGTCGGCGCGTTGAGCGTCAGCTAGCATGTTAGCTTGTCTATTCAAAATATATTTTTTCGGCAATAACAACAAACACGATATTAGTGTGAATTGTTATGCTGATTATGATTATTGTACTGCCATCAAACAGCGATTTCAGCTGTGTAGCCTTCAGAGCAGACTCATCTACCGACTCCTCAGCAATGTAGTCAGCAGACTCGTCATTATGATCGTCATTGTCTGGCTTTTGAAAGCGTAATGCTATAAAAATTATGACTAAAATATGTAAAAAATTTCTGAAAATATTGAGTTGTAAAAAATTATTCGAATGCGGTTCTTTGTCTTATTTTCGTCAAGTGCTATTTGTTTTATTGCCGTTATTATTGTTATAACTTTTTGTTTTTTTGTGCAAAAAAAAAAACCAAAATATTCCAGCGATTCAGCACAGCTGGTGTATGCGATAATTTCACATTTTTTATTAACTTTGCATTAGCGAAAAGAAAAAGTGAAAATGCCATGCTAAATAATGTAGGATTTCATTGTTGCCACAGCACAGCTACTCGAGGCTACCGCAGAGCTACTAAATTCGCGCTACGGGCAATTTGCCAGCGTGTTGTAATGCTGATTGACTTTAGTGTTGCGAAGATGTGCGCAAATTGCAAATTGATTTAAAAATAATTTTCTACGAATTTCGATTTTTATTACATACTTTTAGGTATATTTGGCGTTGTTGGTCAGCTGAAATAAATTGCAACTTAATATGCTTTGACATGCACGTTTGGTGTAATATAGTAATAAAATAAATATTTTCTTGTTGCTTTCTTCTAATAATCTTGAGCTTTTGAGCACCAATTGACCTTAAAATATTTTTTTTTTTAAATTATAATGGCATTTAGCCGCCTGCTTCTCTCGCTTTTTGTTTGTAGGGTTATTGGGTCAGCTTTGTTTTTGTAATTAGCCTTTAAGCGCGAATTACGGTATTTTTTCTTCGATTTGTTATTATTTTCTAGTGTGTTGTATCAACTAATCCGTGCGTGTGTTACATGCCGGTTTGAAAAAATTTACATGAAAACACCATTAGGCAAGATTAGTGGGGTCTTAGTGTACCTCAGAGTTAGTTAATGATTTGGCTTTAAAAATAATGTGAGTAAGAGCTTGTAAAGATAGTGGTATTAACTAATATTTTTATTTTATTTTTTATATTTAGAAACCTTTGTAGACATTTTAAGACTTGAGAATAAAAAATAATCAATAAAAGAAATAAAAGATATTTAAGCGTAATAATTTTTTTGCATATTTTTAAAGGCAGTTGAAAATAATAAAATTAAAATATAAAAAAATAAAGTATTAAAAAGTAAGAAAAAAAGTCACCTAATTTTTAATCAATACTTTACTGCCCTTTTTTCTCATAAAAAATCCTAAGGATACACTTTCAATATTTATGTTATTATATCCCGAGTACTCTCCCGCTAAGATTTGTAAAATATCACTTGACTAATCTAAGCATAAGATACGCTTTCAGAAATCTTTGTCACCAACCAGTTTTAAAGGCTTAAGGTCGAAATTTTAAGTTGAAATTATGACCTATGCAACAAAAAGTTCAGTAGATCAAATTCTCATTATTTCAGCAAATATTATGTAAAAGGAAATCAAAATATTTTATATAAAATTTGAATAGACATTTCTTCAACCATGTACTAAAAGTATTGAACCCAACATAGAAAACACTAGGCGTTGAAAAAATTAAGTCTAGGTGAAATTGCGTTAATCTAGGTCAAATTAGTTTAAAGTAAATCAAAAAAGTATGTTTAGTTAGGTTAGCTGAACTCAGTTAGGGATTGACATAGAAATTATCTTTTGAAAAGTTTCCACTACCTATGTACACTCTACTTATACCAAAAAAATTACTAATCGTGTTAGCTCCACGACGTAGAAATACTCTGAAGTAGGCTCATGGTTTTCACATATTATATATTCTCGGCATCAGTATTTTCAGTTTTGCATACGTGTCCACTTATTGGAATGACACTTCTTGTGTTCCTTAGGTTAAAAATGTCGGAAAACCTCGTCGACTTTTCACACAGATAAAACTTACATACCTCTCTTATACTCACAACCGATTAAATTAGTGTTGCCTCGAATAGCTCACTGCAAGATTAGTGTAGTGCTACTTTCGATCTCAAAAATTTTCATAAGGCATTCAAATGGCATAGTTCACCTTAATATAGAAGGAAAAAGAGAAAACTTAAGTTATTTGAGTGAGAATTTCAAATGCTTTAGGTCGTCTCCTGACTAAATATTAATTATATGCTTATAATGAAAAACAGTGGCATTACAGCTACGGCCTACGGATTTGTTTTTCCATACCAAGAGGAACTGATATTAAGAAAAAAATAGTTTTGTATGATGGTTCTAAAAAGAACGGAAGACAGGTACTCCAGTTAGTAGCGCTAATCTCTAATGGCTACAATACAAAGGTCGCCTTACTATCAAACTAATATAACACATTAAAAAAGAATCTCCAAACTATGTATTTTCCCAAGCTGCCACTTTCCAACACAAAACCTCCAAATAGCTTCTGGGACGAGGCCAGTAAATGAAAATCCCAACTTATCAATCTCAGCTGTAAAAATGCCAGATTGAAAGGTTTACATTTTGCACACATTCCACAGTTGGGTCATAAATTCCACGCATGCCAAATACGACTTATACCACGTACCAGGCACGAACAATAGACCGTACAGCCGACAATGGAGCCACACAAAGGTAGTACTACGTGTAGGCAATGCAGCAACACAATATGAAGGGTTACAGAGGAAAGGCTGGCAACTACATACGCCAACCAGTAGGCTAGCTTTAAGCGAGTTTTCCGCTTTTTGCTACACATTGTAAAGCCTGTTGTGTTGAATTGTTTTGTTTTTTCTTTTCTTGCTTTGTTTAATTTTTTTTATTACTGTAAATTGTTTGCTGTATTTGTTAGTGTGGTTTGTGTGCATTCTGCTGAAGCAATTGTTTGTGAAGCTTTGCCTAAAGATTTAAATACATATAAGCATATGAAAGAAGTAGATGGCAGCGGTTGGAAATATATCTATGTATCTGTGTATATATATAAATATGTATGCTTGTATATGCATAAATATATATGTTTGTATGTATGCCTCAACGAAAATATCTTTATACGCTAAGTGCGCACTTTGCGCTATACGCCAGCGTGTTTCCTCACTTGCTTCTGCAAACAAACAAATAGAAACTATAACTACACACTACATACATACATATTTATATATATACAAAAAATATTTACACATATATATATATGTAGTATATGTAAATATAATTTTTATCCCACAAAACTGCACTTTTATGTATCGTTTTTCGCGTGCAACCCTTTTGGGCGTGTACTTTTCGCACACACTGTTCGACGTTGGCTCATTTGTCGCTGTTCGCTTGGCCGCTTGGGCGTTGCTGCGCCCACTCGTAAATTGACTTCGTTAACCGCAAGGTGCGTTCCAATAACAATAAAGTTTTTATTTTTTGTTTTTATTTTCAACAGCCTTTTTTTGTTCCCGGCATGCTTTGTGTCCACTTTTTATTTACTGCATTATTTTTTTTCCTGCTTTTTATATTATATATATTTTGGGGGGAATTGCGCTTTTGACACTGCCGCGCGTATCAATCAGTGGCAGTTAACTGTCATGCAAATGTCTTTTATAATAAAAAGTAAGCTTAATACAATAAAAAAAGATCGGACGATAATAAAAGTGCTATAAAGTAAATATCTGGAGCACGAATGCAATGTGTGGCGCACAGCAGCTGTCCAACTGTGTCATACCTTTGCGGCACTTGCCATCTTGCTACCATCAAACAAATGCCATCAAATTTGCTTGGTCAACAGATTTATTACACACATTGTTTACAAATACATACATAAATTTATTGTATACATGTTTGTGTACATGTATGCATAAATGTATTTGCTTGGCGGATGCCAACTTTCCATAATGAATTCCGCAAAAGTTTAACCTACATTTTTATTACAGCGGTCAGCGTTATTTTATTATTGTTGTTTATATTTGTGATTTTTATGTTGCGCTTGATTTCCTCACCCTACAATCGTTACTGTTGCTGTAACGGTTGCTATTTGTGGCAGTTAAAGGTTGACCATTAGGCCAGCTAATAGCCGCATTGGCGGCTTGCATTGAAGTGTTTCACAAGTTCATTTACTCGTACTAGGGAACTGCTTTTAAAATTCTAATATATATTTCTATAAATCGGGAGAGCTGGATATAAATTTTTTTTAGAAGTATATAACATATTATATATGTACATCATCTTAGGTTCTTATAACTTAATAAATTACTGGTGAAATGATTTGTGTTTCAAATGCATTACTCCTGTAATTCTCATTTGTTCTAAAAGCGGTTATTATATTTCTTTATGCTGAAAATACTGTCGTTAAGCTAATGTTTATAACAAACTAGTAGTAGTCAGTGTAGTTGAGCTTAATATTGTTGGCTATCAAGATATTATAGAAACACTTGAAACATTTTAAGAGTTTACACGCTGAAAAAAAAAATCAAGACACCCAAATAGTCGCGCCTTCTTTTTGTGAACCAAAGTAAGTATATTTCCGAAGTTGTTCCGGTAAACTTGTCAATAACTTCGACGAACTTTATTCTACGAGTATAATGCCTCAAGACTGATTTGATTCAAAAAAGGTTATCCTAACTGTCGTATCCTTAGAATAAGCCTAGAGTAGTGGTATTTGAAAGCACGTACTATTTAATGAAGATGTTTCTAAGTTGAACCACTGACATTTCAGTAGATTACATTATATTTTGCTATGCATATGGATGATTTAAATACATTTTTTTAATAGCTTTTATTATCGTACGAAGAGTGCTTCCGAAAGGGAGAGCGAAAGATATGTTGAGAAAGAATATAGGTAGTATAGGTAGAGATAGAGACAAATATATAAATAGATATAGAGATAGAGTTGCGTTACATTGCGATACACCTAGAGACAGAGAAAGAGATAGAATTAAAAGTAGAGGCAGAGTTAAGGATAGAGATAAAAAATGCGTGACAGATCGAAATAAAATACACAAGAAAGTTATGTTGAATGTGATATTGACCAATGGCTATGGCTACGAACCGATTTATCTCCTTCAGCCTAATATTCAAAAAAAGTTATACCAATATAATAAATAACGCTGTTTTATATACATAAGTTGCAGTATTGTTATTCCTTGTTTGAATATGACTTAGTTAGATGAATCCGGCTGCTTTGGTTTTTGATTGCTTTCTTTCTGTAGGCCTGTTTTTGTCTCCTTCAAAGAAAATTAGAGAAAAACGTTAAGAACATAATTACCTAATCAGTTAGTTATAATATATGTATATATTTTTCGTCAAGAGCAAAAGGACTATTTACTTCGAGAGAAGCTTAGCAGTTAAAAAAATAGTTAGAGGTTTAAGAATACTCCTCATACATATAATAGTTTCACTGAATCTTCGAGTAAAACATATTAGAGATTAGATATACAAGACCAAAACATACGCTATTCCTATTTGATATTCCATTATAACTATTTCTTTCAATACGGTATAATTTGATAGATTGAGTAGACTTGCCAAGAATCGGTGATGTTAGAATATCTGTTGAACGACAAATGGATTCTAAGCTAACCGAAAACCCACGGTTAAATATATGACATGTGGAGAGAGACTCCTTATAATTTACTATGATTTTAGATAGGCTCTTACGCAAAATTATTTCTTTGAAGACATAGTAAGAAGTCAATTGAATTTAAGGTAAATTCGGTTATTGAACCAAGTTCCTTGAATTTAACTTGTACTGAGTATCACCTACCTTGTAATGTTGCCCATATTACATCTACACAGCTGCAACAAACTTGCACGCATTGGCAAGTTTTTAATAGCCAATTTTGACATAACCTAAAACTTTCACATTTTTGTTGTTGATATTCTTTGTGGCCAAAAGTGAAACAGTGTTTGGCACCGCTATGACTGCATACGCTGAAATTCATTCCGGCTGTTAAACACACGAAATTGTCACCACATGCAACATATTTCATTGCCGCTACGCTGTGGCGTTGCCATATTTTGCAACGATAGCAAGTAATTGTGGCAAATGCCAGCGACATATACACTTACATGTTTGTGTGTGTGTGTGTATGTAGCCACATGGCAGTAATTGTAGTGCAACAAAAACTAGCAACAACAACAACAACAGCAACAAACAATGGCACAAAAGTAGGTAAAAGGAAAACAGCTATAAAATAGGAAAAAGCATTGACAACACAAAAACTAAATAAAGCGAACAATAGCAACAACAACAGCAACACTCGTCATGCCAACTGACAATGAGCAGAAAAGTAGCACAAGCGACACTTGTAATGACAATACAGTGGCAAGCGGGGCAGACACATGCTTAGCAAGCACAGAATACAACTACATATGATTTGTATGTGTGTGTGTATATGTTTGCCACAAATGTGTGATTGACTGCATTTACAGCGCTTTGCATTGCATATGCGCTTGTATGCATTTGGCTGTGTGTGTGTGTGTTGATTTTTTCGCCTAAAATTGCATGCATATTAAAATGATAATTAAAATTTCGCTATTTCGCACATTTTCTATACGTTTATATCAACACATATGCGCGTGTGACGCTGTTTTGCAGCTGTTTTTTCGCTTGCGCCTGCCTTTAGCTGCATGTGGCAAGCAATGTGGCAGCATTCGGCATGTTTTGCTAATTTATTATGCAAATGCATTTAATTGCATTGCATTATGTGTGTCGACAAACGCACTTACACATGTATTTGCCATAAAAACAACAACTTTTGCAAGCATATATGTATGCGTATATGTGTACGTATATATGTATATGTGTGCCTCTAACGCACACATGCGCCACGCATTACTGCAATGCGCTCTAATGCAATTAGTAATAATTCTGCAATTACTTGCGTACGTGTGCGGCATGCAATCAGCATAACTAACACAGCAGCCACTGGCAACACCGCTCTTTCGCCTTGCAACACTTTGCTGGGAAACACCACACTCTGCGTTGCGCTAATTTGCTGTTGCAAATATTATTTATTTGTTTGCTTGCCGGTAAATTTTTGCTTGTTTATGAAATTAAAATCGACTTTATTGTTGTTGTAGTTGCTACTGAATTTCTTGTTGTTGCTTTAATTCTTTAAATTGCCTTGCTCTTGTTGCTGTTTTTGCCAGCTTGGCAGCTATTTAATGAAATTATGCTGTTTGCGGTACTTTTGTTTGCACTTAATTGTCGCTAGCTGACACGCACACACGCGCATGCGCAGAATGCTTAATGGTGTCATGTTTGTGTGTGTGTATGTGTATGCGCATACTCTTATGCATAATGAAATAATTTTAAGTAAAATTACAGAACAAAAAAAGCAATAAAGATAATTTTAAAGCAAATCTGTTACAAAAGCAATAATAACAACAACACCGATTTATTAACACATAAATTACGCATTCATGCTTTTAATGGGAAATTCGCAAAAACACACACTTACATATACATATATGAACAGAAATATACATGCATAAATATATATCTACAATCGCATATACACTCACACTTACTCACATACATACATATGTACATATAAATGCAGCTGCTGGCTAGTCAGCAGGTCACTAATGGTTGCTTTATTATATAATGTTGCCACATTTTGTGCGCTTTTTAATTAAATTTTGCACGCTTATTATCTCCAGCGGCACTCGCTCTATTGTTTTCATATTTTACTCATAAAGATGTGTATTTTATTTTAATTAAAAAAAAATTAAATTAACTGCAATATCTGTATAATTTAAATTATTGAAACAGTTTATTCAATAAAATATTAATATTTTCAATACAATTATTTTTGGTTAAGTAAACAATACACATACATACGTATTTATCGCAAAGCGTAAGTGATATGCGCCAATAATTATTTTTTTTGTTGTAGCTGGAAATTAATTTCTAGCGCATTTTTTGCTGATTAATTTTGTGGATTTTATGAGAATAATATTCAAGTTGTTCAAACCCTATCAAAATAAAATTCAAACAAGTAAGGAAGGGCTAAGTTCGGATGTAACCGAACATTTTATACTCTCGCAAAGTCAAATAGTATACTCGTTTGAGATTTCTTTGTGGATTGGCTGATATTTTCGGTAGAAGGTCAACTATAGGCACTGGGATCCACATATTTAGTACTTAGGGGCTTAAACAGTTTTGGTTCGATTTAGACAATTTTTGGCGACAAGGTGGCATACTTTAATCGCATTATTCACGCAAAGTTTTATCCCGATACAGTCATTGTTGCCTGATTTGCATAGTGGAAAGTGAAATAATCAGATGGAATTTAAAATGGTGTTATATGGAAAGTAGGCGTGGTTGTAGTCCGATTTCGCCCATTTTTGCACTGTGACATTGAAACATGAAAAGAACAATATGCACCGAATTTGGTTGAAATCGGTTAAGCAGATCTCAAGATATGGGTTTTCACCTAAAAGTGGGCTGTGCCACGCCCACTGTCTAATTTTGAACGCGGTTCCTATAAAGTCATCTCATACCATCCCAGAGATAAAATTTAATGACTCTGGCGTGTTTAGTGCTTGATTTATCGCGCTTTTAGTAGTTTTTAACAGTACCGTTATATGGAGAGTGGGCGGAGTTGCCACCCGATTTCAACTATTTTCACACCGTCAATAGAAGTGCTAAAAATATTTGCTTCCAGTGAATTTTGTTATTATAGCATTAGCGGTTTAGGAGATATGCACATTAAACCTATTAGAGGCGGGACCACGCCCACTTTTTTAAAAAAAATTTTAACTGTAGATGCCCCTCCCTAATGTGATCCTGTGTACCAAATAACAGTCTTGTATCTTATTGCGGAGCTTAGTTATGGCAAGTTATTTGTTTTTGATTAATGGCGTTTTGTGGGCGTGGCAGTGGTCCGATTACGCCCATCTGCAATACCAACCGTCTCACGGTACCATGAAACATGTCTACCAAGTTTCATAAAGATATCTCAATTTTTACTCAAGTTAGAGCTTGCACGGACGGACGGACAGACGGACAGACGGACGGACAGACGGACGGACGGACAGACAGTCACCCGGATTTCAACTCGTCTCTTCATCCTGATCATTTATATATATATAACCCTATATCTAACTCGATTAATTTTAGGTGATACAAACAACCGTTAGGTGAACAAAACTATTATACTCTGTAGCAACAGGTTGCGAGAGTATAAAAATCAACGAAGAATTTCTTAAACTTATGATCCTCACTTGAATAGAATTTTGAATGACTTAGCTCTCACAGTTGGTAGAAAATTTTGTCCCAACAAAATATCTGTTTACTGGAAGCCAGTGCGCGACCCACCTATATCCATTTTTCAAGAAGCTTACTGCAATTAAACAGGTCACAGGTAGGCATCTAAATTTGGGTTAAACAAGAAAAACGTTCACTTCTGGTGCAAAGGTGCATTTTTTATAGGAACTCCCCTCATAAGGGCCTAGTTCGCGTGTATGTTATATAGACAGACGGACAGATAACCAGACATTGTGAAAAGCGAAAAAACGTGAGAATCTAATTTTTAAGCCTTAAGGTGTGAAAAATACTAGGTTGATTACATATTATTTATTTTCGAATATATAGTTCGGCTTATGGTACATTTTTTACAAAAGGAAAATAAATAATAAAACGTTGTCATGTCTGTTTAGATTTTTTTGACTTCTGCTACTACGAAATAATAGTTAGATGAAATAAAAAAGCGTAGTTTGAATCCTTTAGTTCGGCATGCTTTTGCATTTTCTGAGAAAACTTACCATAATAGCGATAATATTTTTTTACAATCAGAAAGAAGAGACTTCAAAAAAAGTCTACCAACTTTAAAAAAAATCAGATATTACGTAAGAATTTTCAATTAAAAATTTGGGGTTTTCCGATATGAATTTAAAATAAGATGGAAAAATTAATATTTGAATTCAAGATAAATACCTTGTATTTCCGAAATAAGAAGGTAAGTTCAAACCACTTTCGTGAAAATGTTTTTTTTCAAAATAAAATTAAAAAAAAACACAAACTAGCTTATTTGAATTCTTCACATAAATTTGAGGTTATGTGAAAAGGGTGTTAATACAAAAGTTGTAGCTGTTTTCATTGCCGACAACTTTGCTTTAAAATGATTTTCTATAGAAGTCGTAGTTTTGCCGGTAACCAATATGAACAATTTTTAACCCTTAGAAATTGCTCCACACACGTTCTCTTTCTCTGCCCGAACTCAGATTGTCCGTAACCTTTTTTTCCTTTAATTTTTGTTATATTATCTTTTTTTACACTATGTATTTTTTTTCACTTATTACCGCTTCCAAAGTCTTCCATTGACCACTGTCCTATTAGCAAGTTTTAATACAAAAACATCATTTCTTAGAGCTTAATTAGAGTTTATAAGTTGGAATCATTTAAAATTTATTTCTAACCTAAACTTCCATATAACATTTGATTAAAATATAAATGAAATCAGATATTCCTCAAATCTATACTAATATTATAAAGAGGAAATATTCGATTGGTTGTTTGTTTGAATTGAATAGGCTCCGAAACTAACATATTTGACAGATTTGAAAAAGCCTTTCACCGTTGGGAAGCTACATTCTCCCTGTTGAACATAGGCTGTGTACTAAAATGACAATAATGTAACCCAAGCTGTAAAAGAAATGACCTACAAAATTCCTTACATAGTGTGCGCTGAACATATAATTATCTACAAAACAATGTCGTGACAGCATGTACCAAGTGTCACAATAAGCGTTCTTTTAAAAAAAATGAAAAAAATTAATGTGACGTCTCTGTTGATGCTCTTTATGTGCACCTTAGTATTAATCCTTATCCAAATTAATTACTTCATATTCAAAAGTGATTTAATAACTTTATACAACTTTTGGAATTATTCGCTTCGAACATTCCATTCGAATGATATCACGAATTTAAAAATGTAAGTTTTTTAAAAAAGTCGCGTATTGAGCGGCAACCCGCTCGGCTGGGCTGCAACATAATATACGATGTAGGCGTCATTTCAGCCACGGAAGGGGAGTCAATGTCATGAAATAAAATGTAGCGCGACTCACTCGCCCAGTTGGCTCCCTACGAAGCGGTCGTGTGCGGAATAAAATATAAATAATATATAATACATATAAGATCAATGCCCACAACTCATCGTCTATATGAGGTCCCCTTTCGCCAAGTGGGATGTCAAATTAAGTGATCTGCTAAAATTTTATATAATTAATTTTCAAAACGGTTCAAAATGAGTGAAAGTGGGACAGGGTTAAAATGCTCAAATAAATTTTGATATAAGATTCCTGAAAACAAAATGCATTCCTAATCAGTCTTACACGGAATTCGTTAATCAATTTATCTCTATTTTCCGCCAAAGTATTTCCAAAAAGTTTTAAAAATCTAATATTTAACCGGCTTATGTTACTGATATAAAATACTATCATTTGAAATAGGTTTGCACTCAATTTCTGACATATCTTTTTGACGTTAGGACTTTCAATCATTAAATTTTTAGTGAGGCTGTGAGTCAACAGCTTCGCACCTGAACAGGGTATATTAAGTTTGCCACGAAGTTTGTAACACCCAGAAGGAAACGTCGGAGACCCTATAAAATATATATATAAATGATCAGCATGATGAGCTGAGTTGATTTAGCCATGTCCGTCTGTCCGTCCGTCCTTCCGTCTGTATATATCAAACTAGTCCCTCAGTTTTTAAGCTATCGATCTGAAATTTTGCACCTGCCCTTTTCTCGTCAAGAAGCTGCCCATTTGTCGGAACGGCCGATATCGGACCACTATAGCATATAGCTGCCATACAAACTGAACAATCGGAAGCAAGTCCTTGAATGGGAAACTCTTTCATTTGACGAGGTTTGGCATGAGTTATTTCCTAAGGCAAGAATATAATCTCCGAAAAAATTGCTTAGATCGGATCGCTATGTCATACAGCTATCATATAAACTGAACGATCGGAGTAAAGTGCCTGCTTGGAAAAAAAATTTATTTTTTATTGCCGATTCACGAAATTAGATCTGAATCAAGTTATTGTATGGAACCTTTGTACCTGTGAAGGGTATTATAGCTTCGGTTAACTTTTTTTCTTTTTATAAATATGTATTTGTATTATATATATGTTACATATGTACATACATACTGCAATTAAAATTCTCATAGTCTCATATTAAGTTGCCCCAGGTGAGCATTTAAACCTTTCAAAACAACGAAATCCGATATAATCGGTCATGTCAAAACGCTATTTAAACACAACAACATATATTATATACATTCGCACACACGTGTGACACACAGATGTGAGCTTTTATTTGACATTCCCCCAGAAATCAAAATAAATAAACACCCGCTGGGGCACAGCTCCGTCTATATTTTGACATGTGTTTTTACTTTAAGCTGACAACTAGAAATTTAACCGCAAACACAAATATTAAGAAGTGAAACCCAAATATTAAGCACTCGGACAATTTCTACAAACAAAGTGACGCGCAGCTGTGAAGTAAAGCGTTCCAAGTGGGGAAAAAAGAAAAAAATTAAAATAGAAGAGAAATGAAAAAAATTTAGAAATCTTTCGTGAACATCTTCTTTTAGAAATCAAGGAAAAAATTGGTTTAGAAAGTGAAATAGCGCGGTGTGCACCAAATTGTTGCACGCATTAAAAGCTACGCCAGAACAGCCTTCACATTTGTCAGAGGGTGGCACTTAAGCGTAACGAAGATGAAATATAGCTTCGTGGAAGTGCAACGAAAACGCAACGGCAATGACAATAACAGCAGTTGAGTGCTGATGTCAAGTAAGGTCAGCGCTGATATGTAGCGTCAGTCAACGAAGAAGAAGAAACAAATTGCTATAACGGTATACAAAGAAAAACCGAAATTGAATATTATTCTACGATACATTTCAAATTTAATTATAGAACTTCAGTGGTTGTTATTAAGTTTGTTTTATGTTTGTGCAATTGGTTTGAAATTCTCAACCTATTTATAGTATTAATATAATATGTGCTGGTTACTTTATTTATTTATTTTTATTTTTGCTGCAAAATAGAAAAATGACTGATATAAATCGAGCACTTTAGTAATCTGTTCTCTTAATTTAGATTTACAAAGGAAATTCAACAGCATCTTGGAGAATAGAGTCACTTCTGAACAGATGAATCAGCTTAGGACCAAGGACCAACACTTTTCAGTTCACGAGAGGGGATGAACTTATTTCGCTAATTTCTTGATCGTATTGACGATTGCTTGGAAGAAACATGAGTTTCGATTGGGTTTGGTTTTTAACTTTTATAGGAACGTCTCGGAAGTTATTCTATAGATTTGATAGAGTGGGTGATCGGAACTTGTGAAGACAATGTTTTAGATTTTTTTATTTAGTTTGAATTTCGAACTCATAACTCAGCGCGTGGGTGTCATGCACTCTAATACAATACATCCGCAATAAGGAAGTATTTAAGTCAAAAATCTGGATTAAATTTTGCAAAATTATTGTTGCAACTCGTAGCGCAACAAAGCTACGAATCTCTACTATTTCTTCTCTCTCTTTACTCTTCTTCTTCATATATTTTAAGCTCCTACTCATATTTCCAACTGAATTCCCTTTCATTTTTGTTGAGTAAATAAATAATTTTGAATGCATTATAAGCTGCCAGCGGGACACAATTATATTTCTTTAATGAATTATATTTTGAAGAGGCGTTTTCCGAGAAGAAGATCTTCTGTAGTGAAAGTGCTTAGTGTGGTATTATGATACTCCACTACTCAACACTAGTGCTAGTTGTTGCATTGGTTATTATTATTAATTTTTTTTTTTTTGATTTGCCGTCATATTAAGTGGTTTGCTTGAGTGGAGATGGCACTGCTGCAAAAGGCGGCCAGTCAGCCGGAGACGCCGAAAAGCTGCTAGCCGCCCGCTTACAAGCTTTCTTATGCGCTAACTAAGCTTTGGTCTGCCGCTTGCTATGTGTCTGCTCAGCGCTCAGCCGTCGCATGCGTCATGCAATATTTTGAATATGGTTCGTCTTAGTTTTGCTTTGACATTTTCTGGTCTTGCATTTTATTTAGCTTTTCCCCTTTCATAACTTCTGTATTAAGCTTGTCAGCGCAGTGAAAAATGCAACGCGGAAAGTGAAACCGACAACAAAGTCAAAAATAAAAGTCGAATATCGAAATAAACACCGCAAATAAAGTTGCGAGTGAATACAAGAAGGTAACTTCTAGTCTGGTGAAAGATAATATGAAAATGCAGCAGAGGCGTTGAAGTCACATTTGCGCTGCGGGCGAATTGGAGATTGTCAAATTGAATTTGTTGGAGCGAAGGAAAAAAATTTTAATACAAGATTTTAGTTACACTATTTGGTAAGTGTGTGGGCAATAAGAGCCCGGTTACACAGTGGAGTGGAGTTTATAAAGCCACCAAAAAAAAAAAATGAAATAAACACTGATTATGTACCATGTTAGTAAAGAGGATCAAGTAAAGTAAAATTATCATTAAACTTGGATTCGGCTAAACCTAAGGTTTAAGCCGGATATTTTATTTTCCTCAATTTTGTATTACTTGAACTTCTCCGCTGCAATTTCAGTTATCATCGTAACATTAGAAAATTGTATCTAAATCACATTCTTCCTAAAATCGTGGATTCCACACAAAATCAAATAATTGATTTGTATATTAAAGATCTACCTGCTTTGTAAGTAAGAACGCTTTTGAGTCTGGATCAATTACAGCATTCAAGCAATTTATAGTTTAATGGTGCTTTCAATGGAAATAATTCGGTGTTTTCCAACCTGTGGCTACCCCAACTAGGCCCACTTGGTACCGTAGTTGAAATGGTGCTGCCACCAGTTGTTGGTGAATTTCTCCTCTTTACCAGCCATAAGTTAGAAGTACTTCCTTTTATCGCATCAGAAATATACAACTTTTCTTAGCATTTTTTTCAAACAATCTACTTTGATTTGAAGGAATTTGAGTAGTAAAGCTGGTATACTTAAATATTTGAGGATAACTAAAATCCAAGTATATACTTCTTCAAGCCTCAATATCTAAATTCTAGTTCAAACCTCATTTTCATACCAAGGCATATTTTCTAAGATGGGTAGCCCATAGAGCTATGTTTTCTAGAATAGTGTTTAAATAAAATATATCACTCTCGCTCATTATCCTGTCGAATCTTAAGAAAGCGAGAGTTTGTTTTTTTATTCTGTAACTTTCTTTTATTGAATTCGTCACCAGCCTTATCAGGTTTTTCTTGCTGTTACAAATATTACTAATCCGACATAATCAGGCATGTTGAAACATAGAAACAATGATACGAACCTGAACACATTTATATAAAAAAAATAATGTCATCCTTAGTTTCTAGTGTTCTATGTATGTAGTTTCGTGGTGTTCCAATCAAATCTTGAAGATTATAGAGTATGGTACGAAGCACATTTTCACCTCAAGCGGTGCTCTCTTATATTTTATTTTGAAATTTCGTTAAAATCAAATTTCAAAACTTCTATTTAAATATTGGAATATGATCAATGAGTGAGTCCCAGTGGAATAAAAATTGAGGAAGTATACCTGATATCAGCATTGATAATTAATATTTTTACATTATTCCTCTAATAAATATTGGAAACTAACTCATTTTGAGAGTAATTTTGAGTGGCTCAAAAGCCCTCATTTTTACCTTTCGCAGCCCACTGTCAACTGCCCAACTCTATTTAATAGACTCTTTATAGTTTTCGCCGGCATTAGGGCACAGCTGTTGCACGCATTTTTACACTATCAGCGTGTTGGTGATACTTTTTTTAATGATTCGATGCATTTTTGAAGCTATAAGGCGGTTGTTATATAATATGTTACGCGTTTGCTGCTTTGCCGCTGTTGTTGTAACGACATTTTGGTTGTTCGCTGGCGTGTTAACATTAATTTTCGAATTATGAACATAATTCTGGGCAGCAAATACAAATATATTTATTTTTGTTGTTGTTTTGTAGATATTAGTTGTGTGATTTTTCTTACAAGTGTTTTTGTTGTAATTTGTTATGTTTATGATTTTTTTGTTTTGGGATGTGAATGTTTTTTTTTGCTGTAATTTTCGATTTTGTTGTTGTTTTTATGTTTCTAAATGCGCTCTTTTATTTAGAAGTGTTTTTGTTGTTTTTTAGTTGTAAGCGTTTTTATTGTAATTTTTGTTGTTTGTTGTTATTGTTTTTATTTATTTTATTTTGTAAATTTTTTTTTATATTTTTGTTGTTTTATATTGTTGTTGCGTTTTAGATGTTCAGCGCACGCGTTGCATACAATAAATTTTATGAAGTGCCTTCCGCACTTCTGTTGTTGTTGCTTTTTAGTATTTTCTTTCAATATTTTCTTTTCAAATACATTATCATTATGCTTTTATTTTAATTTCCATTTCATTTTAAAAGCATTTGATTTCAATGCCCACACATGTCTAATATATGCATGCTTGTATGTGTGTGCGCTTGTATTAATAGCGTGTAGGCATTTGTTGCAGCAACACCCATCCAGTCGTGCACCTTAAGACATTCATCTAATCGAATTGACTAAACAATATATTATTTATCATTTCATAGTGGGCATATAAATAAGTACAAAGTTTAGTTCGAGTGACGTATGCATATATGTGTATGTGTGAGTGTGTGTGTCTGGCTTGTATGTCCGCCCAAACGACATGCCGTTATGCATATTCGTGTGCAAGTGATTAAAGAAAGAAGTTTTCATTTTTCACATTTGAAAGCAAAAGCGATTTTTTAGGGGTAATATATGCATAAACGTACATATATACAAACATATGTATATCCATAGAAATATACATATATATAAACATATTTATATGAATATACGCGTTTATTTGTGTCAAGTGCCTAGAGGTGGAAATTGATGCTTAGCGCCTTGCCTTGTGCAATCGTATTTGTATAAGATTTTATACACACTTATATACATACATATGTATCACATACATACATATATACTTGCACTATAATTCCCACTATCTCCGCTTTTTCGAACGTCTTGAGAATGCACTTCATAATTATGCCATTGGAATGTGTCAAATGCATACTGGCTGCTCGCATTCACGCGCCCATCAAGCACGCACACCACACAGCCATACAAACAATATATTCCTCTAAGAGGCAGAAGATCGGTGATTAATCAGTTTACATACATACAGTTGTACATACACATATTTATTTATTTATTTTCGTTTCGTTTCGCTATCATTCGTTTGCTGTTCGGCCCATTGGCTGCGCCGGTGACGTCGGCAGTGGCAATCCAGCGTTTGTGCTTTCAAGTTCAATAGTCGGCGCGCCGTCCTAGTTAGTTACGCGTTAATCTTCGCGACGTATGTGCATTAAATTACAAGAAAATAAATTTTTGTGAAATTTCTGATTGGAAAAATGAAGCAATTAAGCGTGTTAAAGCGCCTAACGGTGCAGTAGCAAAAAGAAAAGTGGAATTTAAGCAGTCACAGTGTGAGTCATTTATTGGAAATGCCTAATCGTGTTGGCAACGACCTAAATTCGTTGGTTATCTTGTGTGCTATTGGAGTTATTGCATTAAAAATTTTATTAAATATTACACGCCATAAAATTTATTGATATTCTTTTTGCTGAAATGTGCCCTAAAAAGCTTGTAGTAGCAAGGAGTTGAAAAAAACTATGGAAGGAGTTCAATATAAAACATTTTGAGCAAGAAATATCCATAAATACATAAATCATTTAATATGAAAAATAATATTAAAAAATAAATATTGATAAGTAATAGTTTTACTTAAAAAAATAAATTTGCAAAAAAATTTAAAACTAAATCCACACATTTTTTTTCTCATTTATTCCAAAAAAAGTGTACACAATTCTATAAAAATATTTTTTAATTTTTTAAATTGAAATGTGACATATGGTGAGTGTAAATATACAATACTATTTGAAAGTTTTTAAAGAAACAAAATTCATTATCGTAATACCCGCGTCGATTCTTTAACTAGTGCGAAAGCGTTTTAATACAAGCTTTTCGAAATGTTAAAACTTTTTATACTCTCGTAACATGTTGCAACAGAGTATAATAGTTTCGCTCACCTAACGGCTTTTGTATGGCTTAAAACTAATCGAAATAGATAGAGGATTATATATACTTATATAAATGATGAGGATGATGTGACGAGTTAATATCCGAGTGATCTGTCCGTGCAAGCTCAAGCGTTAACTTGAGTAAAAATTAGGATATCTTAATGTAACTTGGTACACGTGTTGCTTGGTTGAAATTTTTTTAAAACCGTTAAAGCTAAATCAACCAAACTTGATGACAAGAAGTATCTTTAGCATCTCTTCATGCTCTGTGAAAGTGCCCATTCTCCATATGACGGTTATGTTGTAAACTACTAAAAGTGCGATAACTCACTAAATAAATGCGCCAGAAGCAATAAATTTCACAACAAAGATGGTATGGGCTTTATAGGAGTAGGTATGAAAATTGGACAATTGGCGAGACAGCGCCCACCTTTAGATGAAATCCTATATTTTGGGAACTATTGTACGTTAGCGATTTCAATAAACTTTCGTGTCAGAGGTTAACCACGCCCAAATAACACATTTTTATATTCCATTTGATTTTTTAACTTTACAGTATACAAATCAAACATCAATTAAGTTATCAGAATAAAACTTTGCCCAATATATTGCACCCAACGTCCAAAAATTGTCGAAATCAGACTTAAACGTTTCAAGGACCAATACACACATACATTTTTTACCAAACATATCGGCCAATCAGTGAAATCTAGTTTTAAAATTTGGGGAGAATATTTGCATTGCACCTTGAACCAATGACCGAAATGGCTTAATTATCGCATCTCACATACGAACATTGCGACTATGTGAGATGTGAGGTTCTGTTTTTATTCTGGTTAAGAATTGCCAGATCTTAGCATTACGTAATTGCAAAAAAATTAAAACATAACGTAAAATTTAGTGATAATTTAGTATAAAAAGCTATATTGGAAATTAAATTGTAGGAATGAAGTTATTCAAATGAAGAAAATACAGATTTTTAAGCTAAAAGCCCATCATCATTTAACTGCCGAAGGATAACCGAAATACTGAAAAATATGACTGTCGTTTTAGAATGCCTTAGGTTGTAGTGAAGTTTTACTACAGTAATTTTGAAGAAGGTTATTGAAGAGATTGAAAATAGACTTTATTGATGGGTATATGATTTAAATAATAAAAATCGAAGCTATTCTACTCAGAAACTACCTTTTTAAATTTCTAATTGAGCTAGAAAACATTTAAGCTATTTTTCTACAATAAGTACCAGACACACGATTTTTAAGGGATCTACAAAAATCATTCCAAAAAAACAAATTTGGTGTATTATCTACAAGTATATGCTACTACGTGGATTTTTACATTTTTGTTAGTAATAATGACTAAAATTTTGATATTAAAGTGAGTAAAAATACCAGAATTTCAGTCTCTTGCTTTTTCCAGTTCTTTCATTTATAACATAGAATATCGCAATATGATGAAATCTATCATTATTGACAATAATCCGAATATTATTGCAAATCCAGCGAAGAGCTTTACCAGCAATTTCGAGAATGTGTTATTAAGCTGTTTACTAGTTAGCTAAGTTAAAACGGGACACAACAGAGCTTGCGATTAGAACCAAGACCAAAGTATACATATTGTCATAGCTAACTAGTAAAACACACAGAAAGTGAATAGTAATCGTACGAAATCCTCAAATAATTAAAAACTATGGCTTAGTGTAATAAGCCCTTATTTTAGAATTCTGTTGGACTCTGGAAACTTGGGATCGCGAATCGCACATGCATTTGATGCACGCTTCAATTTAGTTTTAATAAGGTGCTTGCAATAAAATAGGACCGCTGCTGTTTAATTATTTAAATATGTTCAAATATCCTGAGTAGACTAGAAATAAATTTGGTATTTGGTCATCTAGTAAAAATAAGATTGTATGCTTTGATTTTATTAGTAAATAATTTGAAGTTTCGTTAGCAAAAGTGTTATTTACGATTACACAAAGCACCAGCTCACGTTAAACTTCTTCAGTGTAACCGTAATAGTTGCCATTAACGTAGGTCGACTTATGTCATTTTTTACAAATTGCCTCAGAATTTAAATATTATGTTGTAAACTTTGTTCTTTATAGGTGTATAATTTTATTTTTAGCTGGAAAAACATATGTACTACACACCTTGTACGAGAAGTTAAAAATTAAAATTACGCGGATTTGGAGAGTCCAATTGTTTTTTTTTTTTTATTATGTCGATATACATTTCCCTAAAATACGATACAATTTCGATCTATATTTATTGCTTACTTTGTTAAAAGAAATGCCTAAAAATATTTGTTCGTGAATTAATATTATAACGATGCCCCAGCCGCCATATTCGCCAAACATGGCTACGTGTGACTTTTTCTTAATTCCAAAAATAAATAGCACCTAAAAGGGCCGTCGTTTTACAACATATTAGCTGATAAAAAAGCTCAAAGAACTAAAGGCTATGCCAAAAACCGAGTTTGAGAAGTATTTCGACGTTTGGAAGAAGCGCTGACCTAAGTGCATAATACCGAATGGGGACTACTGGGAAGGCGGCAACATTAGCCGAAGGAATCAATATTCTTTTCAAAAAAATTTATTTAATATTATTATTTTTTGAGCACACCTCGTAAGCTTAAAACTTTCGATTTAATTAGAGTTAATACTTCTTACTAAAAATAAGTGAAATTAATGCCAAGAGGAATCGTATATATTATGTATATTTTAAAAATATTAACTTGAAATAACAATTCAAAACTTCTCTCATTGACATTTACTCTAAATTTCCATACTGATTTTTTAGAATTTATTTCGACAATTTTATTTCTATGAAATTTATATGAACAAGTTATTTAAATTAATATTTTAATATTTTGTCTTGTATATAAGAAACTGTAACTAAACTTATTATTCTTTTTTCTTTGCAGAGTAACTATGAGTGTTCGATTTCTAAAAGCTTTTACAACAACATTAGTATTATGTAAGCACAATTCTAAAGGTATGTTTGAATGCTTGTCTGTATTCGCATTTTTGTATTCTCTGAATTTTAATAGCTTACATATAGGCTTTAAGCTTGATTGATTACGAAAAAGAGTATTTTTAATGTAATTTATAACTGTAAAATGCGAAATGATGAAACGATTCCAAATAAAAGTGCTAAGAATTTTTTTTTACATATTTTTATGATTTTTTTATAAGGCGTATATAAATATTTTCCTCAGAAAAAAATTATTACTTAAAAGGATATGCTGGAAGTGTATTGCTTTGTTTTTAAAATGATGAATGTTTCTAACAAATGTTTATAGTGTAAAATATGAAACGCTTTTGAATAAAAATTTGATTTTAAAATTCCTCTTCATTTATATCAATTACCATTTGCATGGTTTGACACGAATTGCTATTTCCGCTTTTGACTAAAAACACACACAACTGGTTATGGTATGTACGCTTATACAAGCCAGGGCTAAAAAGTCATCAAGTCTTAGTGAATAGCTTCTGCCACATTTCACAGTGTTCACAAACAATTTGCAGCCTAATAGCTTAACTTCAAATGCTTCACGGTGGTGTGACTAAATAAATGATTTAATATTGTTTGCCAAAGCAACTCAGCAAACAAATTGGAAGTTATGCATACATATAACTACATATACATGTTTATATATATGTATATATATATATATATATCTCTATATACGTATGTATCGTATATACAGTTTTTAGTAGCAAAACCAGAAATATAATTATGAATAGCAAAAACAAGTGTAACTTTGCAATAAAAAATTGTTAAAAGATAGACTTTTCTTTAATAGGAAGCCAGTCTTTTGGGGAATGAATGTGAGTTGCCAGCAAAAAAAAATATTTTTCAAAAGCAAAAAATATGTGTTCAGCTGAACAAAAACATTTATAAACGAGTAAGGAAGAGCTAAGCATTTATACTCTAGCAACTTGCAAGGAACAAAGCCGGGGAAATACTTTCAGTTGTTGGTAATAATAAAAAATGTAGCGAAAGGTTCAACTTCATTGTCTTATTACTATATTTTACTTACCGACATTGAGGGCATAGAAATGGAAGGGAATTTTTGACATAAATAACGTATATGGGTTCATACATAAACGTATATGGGTCATTCCATGTCAAATCGACAAATAGTTGGACGCGACCCGCACCGATTCGAATGAATTTTGGTGGAATGTTTTGTCTTATCATAAAAAGTTCTGCTAAAAGAGACATTTTTGAAAAAAATTTCCTAAGAGCCATGCGAAATTGAAAATTTCCTTGTTTTCCTGATTTTATGACTTTATTTATTTAATATATCAGAATCTACTGTTTATTAAACAAAGAACTCTGGTGAATTTTGGCAAAATATTTTTTTTTTCTATTTTTTCAAATAGGTAGTCAGACGGAATTCAACTCGTCTCATCATTCTCAAAATTTATATATTTAGATTGGTTTTAGGTGATGCAAACAACCGTTAGGCGGACAAAAATATTATGCTCTGTAGCAACATGTTGCAAGAGTATACAAATATTTAATTGTTTAAAAGTCTGTCAAGAAAAACGAAAAATAAACATACAAAAGAAAAAATTAAAAAAAAAGAATCAAAATGTAAGCTTAACTAAAATTGCGTTTAATTATCAGCGATTTGCTGCGCTCGCTGCTTGTGGCTGTGCCAAGAGCGTTTTTTCTGTCACTTAAGCGTATATCCGTTCGACAACACTCGCTGCTGCCTGCAGAGCGAATCATTAGCTTTGCGTTGTACTGTGGAATATGACAAAAAATCAGTTAAATAATTGCGTCATTATTTTTCTGCATTTTAAATATAATTTCTTAATTTTAGCAGACGAAACTACCGTTATCATAGTTCATGCTAAATTTTTCTTCTGCTATATCTGAATGAATCTCAGATTATGAATTATCCCCTGGCAGCTTTGGAACGTTAAACATTCTCTACTTATAACAAGTAAGAAAGCGCTAAGTTCGGGTGTAGCCGAACATTACATACTCTTGTTTTGTAAAGTTATATATGGGATTTTCATATATATTTAGTATTCAAAATAGGAAGTATTGCATTAATTTTTAATATATATATATAACTCTATATCTATTTCGATTATTTTTATGTGTTCCAAACAAGCGTTAAGTGAATTATACTCTGTGCAACATGTTGCGAGAGTATACAAGTACATTCTTCTTCTTGAGTATTTGAGTAATCCGACTACAAGCTAATAACCCTGTGAGAGCTTACTTTGTTTGCTTAGCTTGAATAACCGTTAAAAATAAAAATTTTAAATGAAAAATTAAAAGTAAGAACTAAACTTAAAACTCTTTGAGTGTTACCCTAAGGCGAACAGTACTTAATTTTCTTGAAGCGTTTCAGGATTGTGAGTATTCGAAATTACAATGTGACAGCCTTCTGCCGATCTTGACATATATTTTTTATTCTTTGCTGTAAAAATTTGTAATAAACACTTAATTCGAGTTACTTATTCACCATCTGTAATGCGATTTCTTTAAAATTATCTGCTAAGGGGAGTATACCACTAAAAAAATTACGGCTATATCTCAAAAACGAGGGCTAATAGCTCAAATATTTTCTTTGATTGATAGTGTTAATATTTTTAATCTTCATGGTCGATTTATTGGCGTCGCCTATTTTGGACTAGCTTTGGAGGCAGTTTAATAATTTTTAGTTAATTATATACCAAATTTATGTGTTTATATTTACTGTAAAGTATTCAGTTCTAGGTATAGTGTACATATAAGGATGCATCCATAGTAACCATAAACGCTTTTTAGAACTTTGCTGAGACTTACAGCTGACTGCTCGATGGAAGAAATCGAAGCTGATATCGAGTTTAAATATTCGATTTTTTCATCGACATTTTAGACAACCTATTAATTTTATCAATTAATTTATTTTTATTTTTACATTGTTTTTACTTATTGTTTTATAATTAACTGGATTAGGAAGCTTCATGCAAGTACAACATTATTAGGTTAATTTTAAGTAGGCAGCTTACATAAGCGTTAAGTGTCTAAGTGTCTCAGTTTATTCTCATTAAAAGAGCTGAATTTAACCTTGATTTCCTTAACTTATTGAATAAGATCTTGCTTTGGTCTTAATTGCTCATTAAAATTTAATTGAGGAGCTGAATGTAGCCCAATTTGCCTACTCATATAAAGTTTTTTTTCAAAAGTAAACCTTAGTTAGCCATTAATCTATGTTGGTAAGCTTAATTTAGACGAAAATGCCTATAAATCATAATTGAGTCGTAATTTAGCAGCTAATCTAGGATGTTTAGATGTGTTTTGAAATCCAGTCAAAAAATACCCTTTCCTTTTATGGAATTTAACAGAAATAGAGAACCACTTAACTGCTTTTTAAAAACTAATGAACAGTTGCTGGCGCTGCAGTAGCTAATTTTAGAGATTTTAGTTTTCTAAACTACCGCTTTAATTTTGGTACTTTTTACAATATTCGCTGAAGGAGCTGCGGAAAAGCAATCGCATGATGGTATATTTTCCAAAAAATTCCATATTTTTGAATTTTAGAGACTGGTGTCACTAGTGAGTACGAGCCAAGAGGTAATACGAAGTGCAACCAATTTGGCGCTTGCCGACGTTTACAGTTGCATTTACTTGCCATCAAATTCGAAGCCAATTGTTTTTTGGTTTGCTTTACTTATACATTTCTCTTACATATTTGCAAAAATAATTTGTTTTCCACTTTTAGGCGAGCGCATAACAATTCGTTTGCCTACACGTCGCAACTCATTCTTTGTATTTATTTCATTTTAAGCTGCATTATTTGTAATAGCTACAAAAATAGCAAAAAAAAAAAACGGTTATAGGTACAGTAACAACAACTTGCAACCGTAACTAAAAGTAAACCAAAGGCAACAAGAGTAAGAGTCCACGGCATACTTGCAAGTTGCAACAACCGTAAGCTGCGGTTTGCCCAACAATTTTAAGTAAATGCAAGAGAAGACAAGTAGAAGAGTGTAGGGGAGCGTTGGATCGCGTGGCGAACTCGTCTGAAACCCCAAAACGTGTGCGCATTAAAATGTTGAGGTTTCGCTGGTTTGATGGTTTGCGAGCCGCCAAGTTCGCGCTGTTGCACATAGATATATGAATATGTACATATGTGTGTTGCAACAACGCTTCCAGCATAACTCACGTTCCTTTGTGCATTTAAATTTTTATATGTATGTATACATTTCGCAATACATATTTATAGGCGCCTGGGCTTTTTGCCGCATCGCTGTGGCAGCATTGTTTGTTGAGCCGCAGTATTATCCGCACAGATACCCATTCTGAGCGCGCTGGCAAACAGCGCATAAGCAAACAATGCAAGCACCTCACTTCTGCATTTGCGTGTGTGCCTCTGCAATTGTATACATATATGTACACGTGTGTTGTTGCATTGGTTTAAGCGCATATTTACAAGTGTGCAAAGTATTAAAATTTTTATGACAGCCGCTTTTATATTTTTCCTTTTGACTCGGTTTTTGGTTTACACTGTTGTCCTTGTTGTTGTTGCATTTTTATTTAATTTTTGTTTTGCATTTTTACTTTGCTCTTGATTTCTTTTATTTTAGCGCTATTTATTTTTTGTTTTATTCACTCATTTATCTCATTTAACATACTTGCTTTTTTGTAATTGTAACTTGATATTTTTTCTTTATTTTTTCTCTGGAAGCTGGGAATCAGTTTTGAAACTGGAAAAAACTTAAATTAAGTGCTCGTTCGTTAATGTACCGAGCGCTTATGGCTGTAGCTATTTTACACTTTTGAACTTGCCACATCGTGTTGCACATACACAAACACTCAGTTAAAAAAACATGTATGAAAATAATATTTCTGAAAGAAAATATATTTTTGAATAAAAATGTAAGCATGTTTGTGAAAATCTTCTGAAATTTTTGAAAAACGGACTATAGCGCTATCTATTAAGTATTATTTTTCGTTCCAAATTGGGTTTTAAATGTTTCATTTAAATTTCTCACGAAACCAGGTATTCGTGATCCGAGTTGCAAATAATGCATTAAAAATAAGTTAATGAGCATTTAAATTAACTTTTTTATTTATTTTGTTATCCAAATAAAGGATTAAAAAAAAAAATTTTAAAAATGTTGGTCCCACATACCGGATTAAAATAATAAATAAAACAAAATAAATCCAAAAACCAAATTAAAACTTAAAAATAAATCTTTAATCCCACATACCGGATTTCAAAAATAATTAAATCTCAAACATATAATTAAGAAATAAAAAAAGAGTTTGTTTTAGAAATTCATTTTTTTTCGTTCATTCAAATCAAAAAATAATATTATATTTTCAACTTTAATATTTTAATATCAAACAACTTGAATTAAAAAATTAAAAACCAATTTCTAATCTCAACATCGGGATTAAAAATTTAGTTTTTAATCAAAAATTTTTAATTAAAAAATTCGCAAGCAAAAATTCGTGACTGTAAGCGTAGAAACCAAACAGTTTGCTAATTAATAGGCTAAGGTTAGCTCCGTATTTTAGTCAACTAGAAAATTTTACCGAACAATAGACAGTTTGACCTTTGTTAAGTAGGCAAGTTTTAATTTTGATTTCATATAATATACTAATCAAAAACTAGGCTTCTTAATTTATTAATTTACAAAATTTTTTGAAAATTTATAGTCAATTATCAAAATTCGTATCTTCTTCTGCAGGCTACTCAGGTGTTATGCGCCTTAGTTGAGTTAATTAGAAAATTATTTTACAGCAAGGCGTCAATTAAAACTACATTAGGGACTTCATTTCCACTTTATTTATTTTTTTTTAACTAATTAAGAATTATACGCCTTAATTTAGTCAATTAGCATTTTTTCAAAAGTTAATCAAAACTAAGTTTAGGACCTTAATTATAATTTCGATTTTATATTCTGTACTAGTCAGGAATTCTACTTAATTTAAAGCAATTAGAAAGTTGCCTAAAGATTAATTGTCGATTAGTATTGAATTAAGTAAAAAATTAAAGTTTTTTTTAGAATACACATGAATTATAGTTCTTAGTCGAGTTAATTGCAAAATTTTTTAAGGAAGAGTCGTCAATAAGACGACTATAAGGTAGCTTCAATTTAACTTCAGTTGTTTTATTAATTCATTAAAAATGTTGCTCCTTAATCAAAATTAGCAATAAACAGGCGCATTTATTAAGTCTATTAGAAAGTTGCTTAGATGTGCGTACAAAAATTTCTAATTGACTAAAGTAGTAAACTGTCTGAAGCGGATATAAGCTATTTGGTTTCGAAATTTCAAACTCAATTCAAGATAACTCCATTTTATTTAAAACGTTTTTATATGTAGTTTTAAAATTTAGATCTTAAGAAAAAAATTTTGATATACATTTTAAGAATCTATTTCAATTTTCTTAAGGGCCTTGTAAACTGTTAAAAAAATTTAAGTTTTATTTATTCATCACACATTCATATAAAATATTTCTACGGCAATATTTTAAAGCGCTTTAAGTCCACTCCGCCTGAAAGTTGTATTTTACTCCTTCGTTGTAAACTCTTTGCAACATTTCTCACTTTTTTACTGCAATTAAAGCTGCCAATTCGGAGATTTTTTTTTAACAAAACCTCGAATTTTAAATAATTTGGTCAAAAAAGCAGAAATTGTGCTTATTTACTTAAGTCGACTTATGCTATTTTTACAGTTGGTCACAAAAATTTCTGAATTTCTGAAATCAATCAGAAAGTTCTCGCGGTAGTTACGCCATAATATTTCATAATAAATTTTTTTTTCTAAGCTAAACTTATGCATCTTATATATTAATGTAAAATATGGTAAATTCAGCACATAAATTTTCAACTAAGGTGTGTTCTGAAAAATTGTTATGTAAAACTCAGAAAATACTGAAATAAAGTTTAATTTGCAGAACGTTTTTGAAATTTTCAAAGGTCAAGTACAGCTTAAAGCGGCTGCTGGCATCAATGGATATTGTTTCTACATAAAACAAATACACCATGGAGTCGTAAAAATACTGACATTTGTATTGTATGTATGTGTGTATGTACATATACTTATGCAGCTACGCTATATATTTATTCTGACAACAATGAATATATATTATTTTAGCTCAGAACAGCTGTTTACCTTCGCACAAGCTTAACTGCATGTTAACAAATGTTGTATTTAACACTTGTCAAAATATTTTACACATGAGTGTGTGCTTTTGGCAACTTAATAATTCAGAAATTTTCTGTTTAATTGTATATTTAATGAGGTAAAAATTAAAATTTAATACGTGAATACTTGTGGATGTATAGTGATGTATAATAGAGTGGGTCGAAATTGTTGAGAAAAAATTTTAAAAATGTTTACCATAGATATTATGTACATGTAGAAATTATATGAAATTAAATAAATAATTTTTACATAGAAGTGTAGATTGCTATTTTGAATCACAACTTAAAATAATTGATTTACGCGTTTTTTTACATAAATCACTATCTATGTTTAAATTACATATACTTTTCAAAATGTGAGTTTTAAACATTTGTGGTAGAAGGGAAATGTGTTTTCAAGCTGCGTCAACTTTGTGTAAGCAATTTTAAACAATATTGTTGAATAAAGAATTGTGGCTACCGTTTGCTGCTCTAGCTGTCTTGTAAATTTGCAGAAAACGTTAAAACAGCTCTCAGTTTGCTTTCTAAAAAAATTTTTCCGACATTCCTGTAACAATTCGGTATTTAGAATTTTTTTTTGTTTTTTTTTTAATATTTTAGCATTTATTAAAATTTTTTTTTGGAAAACTTCCAGTCTCCTACTTGCAGCTATTGAGACTGTTTGTATCTTAGCCATGACCAATCAGAATCTATTGAGATATCTTTCTCTTTAACCAATCTCTTCAGTGTTTAATCGCACAATTTGTTTTGGGTTGCATTAAAAATTCTTCATTTCTTTCAAACTTCTTGTTCTTTTTCAAATCGCCGATCCACCTTAATATTTGTGTTTTTGCCTTTTTTATTACTCATGCATACAATATGTATTTGCACTTATTTTGCCACTCATTTACAACGTTTATTTAGCCTACATTCCAGACGTGCATTTTCAAGTTAATTGCGGAGAATTTAAAAGTGAGAAAATATTTTCCATAAATGTTAACATTTTACACACGCACACACTTCGGCACAATTATAAGTTAACAGTGTCTATATTTTCCATTTACAATATTTTCAAAATGCGCGCATGAATAAACTGGGCTATAACAATCATTGAAGGCCGATTTATTATGACGGTAAATGTGTCAGTTATTTTATTAAAAATTTTTCGCTTGTCTGTCTATCTAGTACTGTCTATCCGCACGTCTCTTTGTCTGTCTGTCTCTCCTTCTGGCTGCCTGTCACACTGTCTAGTCTCAAAACTATCTGCAGACATAAAATGATATCTCTTTATTCTCGGTGTTTAGCTCCATGTATGCATAGTTCGTTTGAATGGTGTCGGCTTGTTTATTTGAAGCATTTAAACGATCGCTCAAGAACTTGATATATTATATGTGGATACATACCAGTATATAGATATAGACTTGTGTGAATGCACATACACACATTTACAGCGCTTTTCAATGACAGCTCTCTGCGCGGTGAATGCGATTTCAATGCTCTGCTAAAGAGGGCACATAACAAATTTGAAAAACACGTGTTTGGAAATTGTTTTTGTTTTCGGTACGAAGTAAATAACAATTCACTCCTTTGTTTTCGCATGTGGCAATATGTCTGCATGGTAGAATTCATCCTATACACATAAAATCAGGCATTACTGCGGCGAAGATTGACAAAGGAGGTGGTATATTTCACACCGTTATGCGTAAACGAGTGATTCGGAGCTTAGGTGGTTTTGAAGCTTAAATGTAATAACATGTGGTAATGATTGGCAGAGCAGAGTACCTGGAGTAAATTCAAATTACAGATATGAGAAATAACGTTCTAGAATAATCGCCTTCTGTTCTATTAAATGCTCAGTTTTTGTGGAGTTTAATATCGTTTTTATATATTGAACTTATAAGAAACTCTGATAATTGAATAAATGACAGTCTTCTAAAATATTTGGAAATTGTTTTTAAAACACTGGGGATCGATTTTCACAAGCTTCTCTGGAGCACATTTTTTTCCAGAAAAATCAGTTGCCTTAGACAGGACCGCATTATAATCACTTGGTGCCAGCCGCGGACTTAAATAAGGACGTATGACAGCCTCCAAGCTAAGCTCCCGGAGTTTCTGGCGAGTCAATATCGCTGTTTGTGGCCTGGCATTGTCAAACAAAATATTGTTCATATTGACCAAAGCAGATCGCCTCTGGGCTATTATTAACTTCCGACGGTCCAATTGTGGTCAGTGCTGATCCAAACTAAGAGTTTAGCCATAGAGAAGCAGCTCACAGTAGCCAATTCCACCAAACACATATCAGAACCTTCCTGACGAATATCAATCCTGACCGACATCTATTAGAAAAATAATGCATTTGCTTTTACAAGATCTTATAAGTACATAGTTCCCAAATTTAGTTTCCTAATTAAAAAGTCATTTCGTTATGTCTGTAAATACTGTACAAAATGCTGATGCTCCAACTGTAGAACTGCACAGAATTGTCTCAATTCTCTACTATTTATAATGTGGCGCTTTATCATTTAAACTTATTCTTGTTTATTTCTTTTGACGAGAAGATGAGGTCATTTTCTAAATTAGTCCTGTTCGATCTGCCACTTCAAGTCTTTATAGATAAAGTTGGGGGAAATATTCATTCACAGTACTACAGTACTAATAGCTCAAACAGCAATTGATGGCACAGTTTGGCCTGCGATAGTTGCCCGCAGCGTCACCAGTGATGAATAATTTTTCTATCTTTCGTCTTACTACCTCTCGTTTCCTAAATAGAAGCACGCCTGGAAACGTTGGTCTCGTTACATACTCTGATACAGTTTGACTTTACTCAACTTTAGCGAAGCCCCCACGATCTCTAGGAAACTGTCGGTTCACTCTTGCGAAGAATACATATCGTATTAGTTTTGTCGCTGGTCATCATCAATCAGTTTAATTATTAATTTTGACCCGATTTTCATCATTTGTTAGAACAGTATAACAGTATCTGTAATGCCTTAGAGTTTAAGCTTTAAGAATTAAGAATAAAGTATAATACGAATTCTAGAAATTTAGAACTTCTAATTCCGCAATTATCTATTTTTGTCTGTGTGTTGACTAATATGCTAAATTGCGATCGCCGCTGTTGCTCAGCGACCACCTGCCGCTGATTGCTTCGAAGCGCTTGTTCTTTAAGAGTCATTATTTCAAGCAGCTTAATTGTGATGGGTAAGTAACAAGTTAAACATTAAGGCAGAAAATAAAATAATCTAAAGCTAAAAGCATAAATACCAAAAATAAACTTTATAACCGAAAAAATTACAAACATATGAGATTAATGCTTAGCTTTTGAGCTCTTACCACAAAAAAGTAATACTCCAATTTTTTACAACCATTAATTTTGCACACTTGAATCATTAGTTCTTTTTTAAATTTTGTGTATTTTTTTTGTTTTTTTTATGTTTACCTTTTTTTTTTTTTTGCTTTGGGACACCTGTGACAGCGCTCACAAAACAAGCGGTTGTCGACTTGGCGTTCTAATTTCGGTGTGGCCTAGCAAGCTTACTTACATACATACATACATGCAAAGTACCACTTAGGCATGCCATGAGAAAAAGACTTTGCCAAACTAAAAATTTACAATCATTTTTTTTTGCTCTAAGATTTAATGCCATGGCTTTTTGGCGATAAAACGACAAGAAAATTGCTGAGAACAGTGAACGCCATTAAATTGTGGATAAAGTTGTTACACATAACAACATTATCATTATTATTTATACATTGGCTGTATATATTGGAATATAAACATTTAATGTGGGTTACTGCTATATAATTTTAATGTGAAGCACTTTGAAATGCTTTTTTATTTACTTAATAATAATGATAGTAATAATACTACATAGTTGACTGGGGAAGCTCGTAAAAATTGTAGTTTAGTTGCTTGCATTTGTTGTGCTAATTTTGAGTATAAAAATTGTGATTAGGACTACTAGAGTAGGAAAATTTAATATGTAAAATAAAAGCCGAAAATAACCGCTATTTCAACTCTCACTATGGCGAAAAATCAAACTTTATCAATTTTTTACTAGCAAAATACATGTTTGTTGCTAAATCATGTAATGAGTCAACTAATTTTGCTGACAATTTTTCCAAAAGTAAAACATCAAATTTGAATTCGATTGTATAAATTGTAAAATTTACTTAAAATTTTAACTTATTACTTTAAGGCTTTGGCAATAGTGCCTAATTTGATCATATCATCATTCTTATACTTGTATAAGCACTTATTCTATTCTCATACGATTTCGCATTGTTCACGCTCGAATGTCCTTAAGTTCCTTAAACAATTCTCCTTAAGAGTTTTAATTAACTCATGATGCGCACCTGATATTGAATATTTCAGTTTTCAAAATAATGTGTAGGATGAATGAAGCTTTTACAAAATTAAAAATTACGAGAACCTGATGCTTTATATCTAAGACATAATTTACGTGATAGATTCCAGGCTAGCTACCAGCGAAAATGATTGTCTCTCTTATGTCAACAAAAAGACTTTCGATGACACCTGTCATTTCTTTGATGACGATATTTAACAGAGGGTGGTTGTCAAATTGCATAATATTTTTATAATAAATAAAGGTGTTCTAATATACTGGTGACGGCTCCCCAGGTTAGAATGCAAAGCAGGTAAAAGGGTTTTAAGTGAATCTCATGAGTTTTAAGTGCCAAAATTTACGACGAACATAATTGTAATATATGAATTATTAAGTTCCTTAACTAGTATTTGCATACTTGTGCTATAATCTTAAGCTATAGCATTTAATTCAATTCAATTCATTCAATTTGAATACTTTGATTTTGTTTAAAGGGGGGGTAGGGTTTCAAGGTAAAAAAAAAACAGACTTTTTTGCGAATTTTTTTCTTAAATATGGATTGAGTAATTTTATTCCGACCTTTTGTACATTATTGAGCATACTTTTGACAATATTGGGTAATTTTTTCATGCAGGAATATTGAACTATAAGCCGGTAACAGAACTTCCCCCAGAACGTCTTGAGAAATTTGCGGTGTTCACCATAACTCCGCTGGAAATTATCCGAAAAAAACCAAGAAAAATTAGTTTAATTAACGTTCTCTGATAATTTTTTTTCATTTAAAATTTTTTTGTGGCTATTTAAAGTGTAAACTGTTATTTTCCACTAAAAATTTTGCCATATTGGGGGTGGAAAACACCCTTTTTTTACTAAACGTAGGGCGGTGGTATTTTATATGTCGAAAATGTGTATAAAGTTTGAAATAAATCGGTTAAGTAGTTTTGAAATGACAGTGAACACGGACTTTGAAAAAGTAGTTTTGAGAAAAACGCGTCTAAAGTTTATGAACTATTGGTTGGAGCGTTGAAGGGCAGGATATAAATAAGACTATAACTTTAAGAATATTGCTTCTATCGACCTAAAATTTTAAGGACATATTCTTGAAATGTTAAACAATAAGATATAAGGACAAAATCGATTTTTCGAAAGTAAAAACCCTACCCCCCCTTAAAAACATATATCTTCCCACATTTTAGAGGGTTTCATTTCTGTTTCAGTTTCAGTTTTCAAAGCTACAAAGTGAAAGCTCAAGCATTAACGTAATATTGTAGCTTTAAAATCTGAATTGAGTATGTCTTTTAGTACAAGAAGTGAGTCATTCTATATTCAATACTTTCAACTAGATCAAAGTGATGTCGCCTCATACATTTTCGAGTAATTTTCACTTATGATTAGAAAATCATGTGAAAGTTCTTAAGTGAAAGCTTATTTGAACCTAATATTGTAACTTTCAGCTTATACATCCAACCTATGTGCAATGGAAAATGTTGCAACCTAACAGCTTCTAACCACATATTAAAGCCAATAAAGCCTACACCTATCAAACGACCACTAATATCGGCAGCTAGCAGTGAAAGCTGAAACATTCTCAGATTAATTATACTGCAATGAAAGCAAAATTAGGGTCAAAACGTACAAAAATTGCGGAAAATAGTAAAAGCCAGGAGCACATGACCTTAGTGCGCCCACTTGAAAGCTTCTTTTCTATGCACAACTTCATTAACTAAAAATTAGCCAACTTCAGCTTTTGACTTCACCGCTATTCTAAGCGTAATTTGCGTAAAACTTAGTGTGCACCAATATGCCACATAGATAACTAAAGTATGTGTATGTGTGGTCGCATCAGTATACGAACATCCTTTCGTACGCTTTGGCAGCTTTTGGTGTGTAAGCTTTTTGCCACTTATCCCTGTAAACCGTCTAATATGCAAATTCCGTATTCCTTGTACAAATTAGACAACGAAAGTGGCACGTAGCTATGTATGGTATATGGGGGATTTGGTGGAGCACATGCGTTCAGATAATGGTATATGTGCTCCATTTAATACACATACAAACACATCTTGCCAAACAGGATTACTTTCTGTGGGCCTTTGGCTAGGCTGCTTAAAACCCACTAAATATTCATGTAGACTTGAGTGCCAGGATCTATCAATAGGGACATGTTAGGAGAATCAAGCGTGAGTATGTGTGTCAATGTATATAGAGGGGTGTGTGTTCAGTTGTGGTTTTGTATTTCATAAAGCAGACAAGCAGAGGCCTTGTAAGGGAGTCTAGCTAGGCCGCAGATGAAAAGCTAAGAATCACGCTTGCCACACTTGATTTATGGCCAAAATAGACTATCTCACATAAACATACATACATAAAAACTCACATACACAAACATATGTATGTATTTTTATATTTGGCTCAGTGTAGTTGGTAGTTTGTTTTACTTTGGTTCACCTGTTCATGGGCTAAAGTCGCTAGATGTTGTACTTGCCACATACCCCTATATACATATATAGCTAGCGTTATATGCTTATAAACATAACTACATGTATATAAATATGTATTTGTATATCTTTATTTGTGGCAAGGAAGTAGATTTGTTGCCTCTGGGCGATATTTGGCTGACTTTCTTTGGCAGTTTGCGCACTTAAGCCATTTTTTAGTCTAAGCTTTTAGCCACTATTTACAGTTGGTACATATAGTATGTGTACAAAATATTTTCAAGGTGTGTGACAAAGAAGAATATGTATAAGTTGACAGACAAAATTACAACAATATATATTGAGCTTTGTATAGCAAACGTAAAAGCAGTTAGACTTACATTCGATATCAAATTGCATGTTTGACTTGTCGTTGGATGCTATTGGTTATTATTATGTTGATGGTTGATGTGACACATGAGGCATGAATACTCAATCTCAAAGACATTTACTAATGTTCATATACGAATATTCACTACGGTATATGCTTAGCTTTTACTAAAAAATGTTAAATATAATGAAACAAGCGAATAAATGCGAACTAGTTCGATTGGGACTAGTTATGAACTAGACTATGTTCATAATTTTTAGTTCGAAATACCATGTATATTGAAACAAAAAAATAACTGTGAACTAGTTCCATTGGGATATGGTTGTGGACTAGTTGGTTGTTATTCAAAATGAGGAAAATTTATCTTACTCGGTGAATATAATTTAGACTAAGTGTATTTCATATATTGCTTAACTTACTGCTTCAATATTTGCACATCTCAGTATTTTTTCAGCGTCAGACATAACACACAGCAGCTAAAAGAAAGCCAGCGATTTTGCCAAGCCTTAGCAACTCAGTGGATTTGATAAAAAACCTCGTTTTTTCAACCCCAGCTGCTCAATGTCTCTTAAGTTGGAGCATTGGAAGCCGTTAATATATGCCGTCTCATCTCGCTGAGGACTTTACATTCGCATAGATATGTTTCAGCGTCTAATGCTATGCATTCCGACGAATTCACTTTTCCCATTTTCTGAATATGGAATTTAAGAGCTCTGTGACGACGGCTACAATGTAAATAAGTTCCCTTTAGACTAAGAGTCGTCCACCATCAACACTACCTCAAAGTAAGCTTGTGTTGTTGTTTCAAGACCTGAAGTGTTCCTCTAGGGATTATCTCTATTACTTCAAACAACCCTTGAAGGAGCTGAATGGCCAGAGCGGGCCAGCTCACGCTGAAGCTTCAATTTTTCCAAAAAATGGCTTTAGACGATTCTTACAAAAAATATTTCTTAAAAAAGCCCACACTAGGAGCAAGTGCGAAAACAGGAGCAAGAAATTCATTAAAAGTATAGCCTGGCGCTGTCCGGATGGTATGCAATGCTTCTCCTACATATTGGCCAAATCTAGCCATTTCTGAGCGATTGTTGCTTTAGACTGTCCAATTGTTGACAGTTCAGGTTTCAGTTAAAAGTTGGAAATTTCATTATTACAAAATTCGGCGTTTAGCCTTTCTTACTCGCCAAATAAAGAAATGAATATTTCAAAAGTTTAGACACCAGAATGGAGTTACGTGCATTATTCACCTTTGTCAATACCTTTCTAGCGCCGCTGTTGTAACTTTTACTCTTTCCTTCTGGTCCCCAACATACAAGTATATTCGGAATGCTTTAATATCCAACTAGTATTGTAGTTTCCCGTCACTTTCAGCGCATTTCTTTATCATTTTATACACATTTCACATTCTCTGCTTCGCATAGCTCTTGTACATAGCGCTATTGTTGTTGTTGTATGCTCGCTATTGTGCGCAGTGTTGACTTATCGCCGGCTATACCACAAATAGCAACTTTGGCGCTGTCTACACACTTCTACGCTTTCTTATGGCACTTTAGCTTAAGCCAACGGAAAGCCCACTCAATGTTGTTGTAAATATGTATATATTGTAGTATGTGTGTGTTTGTCATATTTATTTATGTTTTGTTTGTTAGCTTTTATGCTTTGTTTACATGCTATTTTTGTCCAATTTTTTACACACACACAATTTCGCTGGCGGCTTTCGAAAGCCACTCTTCCAAACAAGTACATACATACATACATACGAGCACTTGACTTATATGTTGTTTGTACATACATATGTGTTTGTTGTTTATATTTGCATATGAGGATCAAGACGCCTACTGACATTCTAACTTTTCTACATCGATACTTTGACTTAGCGACTGTGCACCTCCCTAACTTTCTATGTAGCTTCACTGGGGTCTTAAAAAAAGCAAACATTCAGAATATCCACGCTTTGCCTTCGATTGAAGCCGTGTATTGCTTATTTCGTGTTCCTGCCACATGCACCATTTAACCACTTCAGTGGCAGTAAACATTGCCAGTTCATAGGCAATGCTAACAAATTCGTTCCAGATTATATTCTACTCGCATACTACATAAGCGAGCGTCTCATATGATATCGTATACATACATACAAATACACCATATAATAGCGTATATTACGGCGCAAAAGCAAATCGAATACTAACAACGTGACTAATACTTGACTCACTCACTCACTTCCTCTAATCTCTAAACATCGCAATACTTGACAGTGGAGAGAGTACATATTCATTGACAAAATATTGGTTTTCTGATCAAACGAGCATCAAATGATGTTGTCGATTTCCATGCCACTTACACATGCCACATACAGACGTATGTATGTGTATTGATTTTGTTGCATGTTCCTTAGTATTCACCACAAAGTGTCCCAAACAGTCAAGTTGGTACGTGTCGATTTTGCTTTGATGTTGTAGGCCACTTAGGCTATTGTGTGTATAGATGTAGTGATATTGGCCAACAAAATAGGCGTAGCACATATTTCTGGCTGCCACAATTTCCTTTGCTTTCTTCCGGAACTTATTTGAAGTCTTTTTGTAGTGTACTTCTGATTCTTAATTATAAAAAGTGTTTATTTTGGAATTTTAGATTTACATTAGAAGATTAAAGAACTGACACTCGTGAAAATTTGAAGGATTTAAGACTTTAGAATTAAAAATAATCGAAACTACTAAAAAATCGAACTGCTTTAGAAGTAGTTAATATAACCCAAGGAAATCATATGGAAAATCTTCTTTTTTCTCACAAAATTGTGCAGTCTCTAGTTCTGAATTAAAAAATCTGAAACTCGTCTATTACTGGTATTCTTTAAAAACGAGTATTTTCAGAAATTAGAATCTTTCTCCTTGTGGCATCCCATGTGAGTGAGTTTTTTCAAACATCTGAAATGCTTTATAAAGCGGTTATTTCAGAAATCTGAAATTTTTTTCTCATTTAGCTTAAACCTTTTCGAAAAGGTCTTCCTGAACTCTGAAAATTAGCTTGGCCCATTCTGAAAGAAATAACGCTTGGAAACTGAAAGAAATTACACGTAAAATCTGAAACATAGTTTGTATTGACATAGGCTAGTTGGAATAAGTACCTCCAGCAATTTAAGAATGGATCTTCGTTTTACTATACCATGCTCAAAAAAATAAAATTTAAAATGGGCAAACTAAAAAAATATTGAATCGCAAACACAAGAAGAATAAATAAGTGATTTCTTCCAACATGATCTTTTAATGAAAGGTTAGGTATTCATATCGAATAAACAATATACAAATTCATGAATAATTTATGAATAATTTTGAATGCACAGAAAATTAGAAGAGGTTCAGATAGTCTAATTCATCAGCGTAAATGAATAGCTTTACACGAAAGTTTTGGGTTTTACGTATTAAACATGTGCTTGCCAGTACTTGCGTGGTTTAAAGGTTCTTCTAAAAAGGCCAAATCGCAAGATGTCCTAGTTTTAAGTACCAGACGCTGTCTAATTTGTATCCACGTATTAAAAGCAATTGTTAAAAAAAAGAAGAGAGTATCAACTTGGCACTTCTGGATGGACTGCCTCGCTTTTTCGATACTGAGTTTCAAATACCTTTGTCTCATGACTTAAATCAGCCAAGCGATCTTACTGTATCCGAAAAAATCATGATATTAAATTTGTTTTAAATGTGATAGATATATGAAGATTCGAATCATATTTTAAACGTTTTTGTAACCTTTTGTACATAGTAAGACTTTCACGTCTCGTGTACGAGAAATGGTTTCTTCCTATATTTTGCTACTTAATTTGAACGGAGATTTTATTGTATTTTGCTATACATTAAGATTTAGTTGAAATACTATTGTTGTTTTGACTACATATTTATGTTTGAAGATATGCAAACACTTCTGCTTATGGTATATACAAAATAATTCCTTAATACATCTCACGAATTTCATCAATGATGTGACATCAAATCGAACACAAAAACGAGTCACTCGCATGAAAAATTGTTTGCTTTTGAGCTTTGGAGCCGAGCACAATCCAATTGAATGCCAACAACTCCGAAGTATGTATGTATAAGTAAGCCACAAAAACTCATATGTACGAATATGTATGTACATATGTGCAACGATTGCCGTTACATGCTTTGCAATTCTATGCCAAAGCGAAACATGCACAGCTGTATTCATGCTTACCACATGTGTTTGTGTATGAGTATATGTGGTTCATTGCTGCCAACACAATAATGGCGATGCTTTGGCGATTGCTTGTACGAAGTTGCTGCTTCCGCATCGTTACCACACATCTTGGCCATCATTAAAAAAACACACACACATAACCAAAAAGACATATATACAAATCGATGCATTTAACTATTTGTACCGCCAATGCTTGGCAGCGTCTTTTTCCTCAATTTTCTTGCACAATTTCGCATGCTTTTGCCGCTTGCCGTTGAGGTATTTTTTTTTTTACATTTGTTTTGCTAGCAATGCACTTATTTCGAATGGTGATTCCAAACGTAATATATACTGCCTTACAACCATTCATGCCAAGTTAGTATACATATATGCACCGCCATATGTATGGAAATATATAGTGAGGCTTGCTAGCATATCGCCAGCTTGTGCCAGTACCGAGTGGAACGTGCAACATGCGGCACATTGAGCCAACCATGTCAGTACTCCTTAACATGTCGACAGCCAGCGGCAACAATGGTCGAGGGACGCCTTCACACCGAGGCACATATAAAATTACCAGCACTATGAAAGATACAAGCCGTGTAGGAAAGGCTTAAGTGTTGAAGCTTCATGCGTAGACACAACAACAGCTCTTAAAGCCTAAAGATCTTAAATAAAGTTATCTAATTTCAATAGGAATTTATTTACTTGGTCTTGGTTCGACCCAGTCTCTGGGCCGAATTACGCTCCATTTTCTAGGCAGTAATACGTTGAGGACTGCTACTGGCTTTATAATACATAAATTTCTCCACCGCAGTCTCAGCATTGAGCTAATCGAAGGACTGTCTCAAATCAGATATCAAAAAAGGCCTTTAAAAGTCTGAAAACAACTTCTAAGCTGCTTGTAATTACCAAGATAAGGGAACACTCTTGAGCCTTAATATATACTTACTAAATTAAATTCACCAGGTAGCTGACATCTTTCGAATGTATTCAAAAACCCCTTGCCCAATCCTTCGGATTTGTCTCCATTTAGTTTTCTAAACTCAATATCACCTTAGCACTCTGTTATAAGGACTGTATAATAACTTTAAAACTACCTTGGCTTATCGAGATAAAAAACTCCCAACCGAAATGAAGGTGACAATATAGAGTTGTGGTAACGTCTGAAATATCAATTAAACAAGAAATTGGCTTCAACTCACTTGGATTTTTATTTTGCTTTGGTCGTGCTAGCAGGTGGTTCAAATATTCCCTTTCTAGATATATCAGCATTGGTCTCTTTAACCTACTTTTCCTTTTCAGCTGGGTCAGTCTTGATCTCTTAAGACCGTTTGCGACCTATCGGCATAAGCTGATCGAATCTATGGTGATTGTACCCCTTCAACACGTTAAGAAATAGTAGTGTAGCCTCAGTCTAACTTTTTAGCTGGCAATAAAGTGGAGTCTGAGCTTAAAAAGGAATTACATCTTCTCCTAATTTAAACTGGAGAACTCTGTGACTCAGCGACGTTTTAACTAGCTCCAAGAAAAGTTCGCCTACAGCTTATGTTCAGACCAGCTTTTGGATTTGATACTTGCAGAGTAACCGGTAGACAATCTATGGTGAAAACAACTACGCAACAAGAAAATGTTCACCATGAGCTCGAGATCGATTCTCAGTGGTGGTGGCGATTCATTGCTATAGCGAAAATTATCCAAAGCTTAGCAGCGATGTTTGCGACTAACTTTCATGAATTCTTGTTTTGAGTTGACTCAACCGGCACCGTACCCTTCCACGCTCTTAACTAGAGACTTATAAAGGATATTTAAATTAAACAATTAAAATTGTTATGGTATTAGCTTTTCCTATAGGGTACAAAACACATCCATATGAAATCATGTACCACTCTTGCGCAGCGCCAACTCAGTTATTCCACTAACGCGCCACGTACAAGCAGATATTTAGATAGATGGATAGATATGTGGCAGATATACGATGAGTACAACTGACGACGAGCATAGCCAGAAGGAAGTGAAACGTGTATCTGATGTATGGTATCTGGTATCTAGTATCTGACGGTAGCGACGCAGCTGTCAACGATGACAATAGCGTTGGAATGTAACAGACGCTTCGGGCTAAAGTGCAGCTAAACTGAACTGAGCTGAGATGTTCGTCGCCACTAACGGTGGTGGTGGTGCTATCGTTGCTGCCACTACCGCTGCCTCGCCATATCTTGTGGCGTCGCGCGTGATTTTCTTGTGGTTTTTCATACGCCACTTCCAAGTGGTGCACATTTTTCCTGTTCCACATACAAATAAATTTTTTTGTTATTGTACTTATACATTTCCTTTGTTCCTGCGCTATGTCGTCTTAAAGATCTCTTTGCTTGCTGCCTTCAATATTTTTTGTCGCTCTCCAAAATCGTATGACAATTGAAATGAGCGAAAGCCTGAAAATCTCGTGCTTTGCCAGTCAGCTATCGCTTTGAGAATTCGAACTCATAAAAAATGCAAGGAAATAGAATAATGCTTTGCGGCGAATTGAGATTTCGGATTTTATTTATTTATTTTCCATGCACTTGTGTGTATATATGTCGTAACGAATTTGTAGAACGAGTTGAATTTCTGTTGTGTGCAAAAGAAACAAAATTAAATTCAAAGATACAATATTTTATATAAATAATTTGATATGTGAAAATGTAATTGTGCACCGTAGGTAACGGTAATGGAATTGAGCCGTAAGTGTTGCATTTGCAAGTAAAGGTATAAATATTTAAATCAAATTTAATTTAAAGCCTACACACCATTCCTTAAGTGATTGGTTAAAGTTCTTTTGATTTATTAAAAATTTGTGGAGCTAAAAAGGTTTTATGAAGTAGAAGTAATTGGAAAATTGGTGATGTTATTTACCAGTATCAGTATTAAATAAAATTAGAACAAGTAAGGAAGTTCTAAGTTCGGGTGTAACCGAACATTTTATACTCTCACAACTTGCAAGTATCAAAGTCCGGGAAATTACATCAGGTGTTGGCAAAACTTTTTATTGAAGAAAGTATTGAACCGATTCAACCCATTTTTGACACAAGGACATACTATTATTGAGAGGTTCATTTATTTATCTCATTATATGAATTTTAATTCTATATCTTACACATTGACCGATATTTTCGGTAAAAAGTCAACTGTAGGCACTGGGCTCCACATATTCAGTACCTAGGGGCTTGAACAGGTCTGGTTCGATTTAGACAATTTTATTTCACAAAGTGGCATATTTTAAACGCATTATTCATGTAAAGTTTTACCCCGATACAATCATTATTGCTTGATTTGCATAGTGGAAAGTGAAAGAATCAGATGGAATTTAAAATGGTCTTACATGGGAAATAGGCGTGATTTCATGCATTTTCGCACTATAACTTACAAATATAAGAGATATTATAAACTGAAATCGGTTAAGCAGATCCCAAGATATGGGGTTTCACCTAAAAAGCTGTTGAGTGATTTATACCGTTCTTATACTAGCACGAGGTTAATAAAACTGAATTTACCGACAGCTTCCAAGCAGAAGGGTTAATTATCTGATGTAAACATGTTTCATGAAAGTACAGTTTTCGTTTCTCCTGATAACTAGACAAATAGAGGACCTAGATATAGCAGCACGACTTCCATTTAAATATTTTATAAAACATGAGTTCTTTAATGAGAAGCGCTAAATCGAAAAATTAGTCAAGAATATACCAATCATATCAATAGTATAAGTCTAATTTAAAAAAATAAGGTTGAATATGTTAAGCTTTCTGCTGCCGCAAGTTAAAGTATTTTGTTAAGACAGATTATTAACTATAACCTGAACAAAATAAAAGGAGTTTGCAAGGAAATTTGGGGACGCGAACTAGCCCCACAGTTTTTAAGGTATCGTATTGAAATTTCGCAAACGCGCTTTTCCCCACAAAAATGGAATGTTGGAAACTATGGAACCTCTAAAACATAAGATATAACTGACAACTGATCGGTCAAAATCAATTATTTGCAAGGAAAACCTCTTTTATTTGACAAAGTATTTCACAAAGTTTGGCATAAATTATTGTCCAAGGTAGTGCTACAACCTCCAAAAAAAAAAAAAACTGTAATTGCTATGAGATTGCACCTGTGCAAGGTATTATAGTTACGGTGCAGCCGAAGTAAAATTTTTTTCTTGCTTTACAAAAATCGCTATATGATATTTAGCAAATTTTCAATATCTCTAATTCATTTCTACAGTAATTGCCAGGTTTGTGGCAAATTAAAATACTTTCAGTATTCTTCAAACTCGATCATAGCTTCAAATGCTTCACTAAAATTTAAAAACTAATTATTATTTGCAATAAAATTTTGTATTTAGCCATATTCATGAGTGTAGCTTGCAACAACGCTTTGACTATATGCAAACCCACCCGCCGAAAAGTAAGTGCGCAGTCGCACTTGCTATTGTGGCGCATAATCGACGCTTAACTCCTACCACAAATTACGCAAGAGGCAGCCGCTGCCAAGCAGTGAGATGGGAAGTGAGCAAGTGAACAAAACCTCAAATCAGCACAACCGCGTGCTACTTTCTAACAATTTGTGGCAGTTTCGTATTATTTGTGTTTCTTAACTCAACTCACCTCACCTCCCTGCCACGCGTAGGCACACAGCTTTACGGCTGCTTTATCGCTTGAAATTATTAGTTATGATTTTTTTATTAACATTATTTTAACTGTAATTTTCTTTGTTTTTCTATACAAGCATCTTATTGTTGTTGCCTTGTTTTTTACGCTGCGGTTTAAGCCAGCGAAGTTTCTCTTGTCTTACACATTCGCATCATTTCACAGCTGTGCGGCCGATTGAAACCAGGTTCGACGAAAAAATATGGAAATAAAATTTGGAAAAAGGAATAAAATTTTTTTTTTTTAAGTTATGTGTTGCACCGCGCCGCTTTGCTGGGTACACAGCGTGCAGTTTATTTTCTTGTTCAGTTCAGCTGTGCACTTGTTAGATTTATGTGGCAAGCCCCAAAGAAAGCCAAAACCAAATCATATTAAAACCAAAAAAATTAAGATAAACGGCAGTCGAAAATAAAATAAAAAGCAAATCATAAAAAGAAAACAAAAATACATGAAATTACACGCTTTGCACTCGCGCGGAATGCGGCGGCAAAAATATCGAATGAATTACGCTGGAGCATAATTTTAGAGGCGTGAACTTGTTGAAAATCAAGTTCGGCATTCAATCGCCAACTTTGCGGTTTCATGTTACATTTTCTCATTTTTCTTCGCTTTTTTCATGTTATTAAGCATTTATTTTTTGGCTTTCTTTGTCGACACATTTTGTTCGTGCTGCTTCTACACTTTTATTATTTCTTGTTTTGTTTTCTTTTCTACTTTGGCTTTACTTTAATTTCTTGCCGACAAGCGTATATTATTTTCGTTTTCTTTTTGTTTTTTATTAATACAGCTTCGATTTTTTCTTGTTCTCTTGCTTATAATGGTTATTGTTTTGCAGGTAGTCATTGAGCACTTGAGCGCTTGAGCAGTGAAGCACTTACAATTTCATGGCTTCAATGTGCCTTTTATTCGGTAAGCAATAACTCATCAATTCACTTTCATATTCAAATTTATTGCTCTAATGTTTCTTTGTTGGTTATGGCTAATTTGATTTCTATTAAATTTAGAATTGGATTTTCGTTTTTGTCTTAAATTGAAAAGAGTGAAAGCTTTTCATACTCTGAATAGGGTACTATATTAAGTTTGCCACGATGTTTGAAAATGTATTTATTTTTTCATCAAGAAGCTACTTTTTTGTCGGAACGGATATTTGTTATGAGATTACTGTAGGATATACCATACAAACCTACAATGAATTATTATAGGTGCAACCAAAGTGAACATTTTTTTCATGTATCAAATAAAATTAGAAAAGTCCGAAATTTTTCAGAAAACTAAGTAAATGTTGCGGAATGCAAAGAAATATTCTGAAGAAAAATTTATATTTTCATATATTTTTCATAAAAATAAATACTTACTGCAAAAATTTTTCGAAAAAGCTTTCACACTAATTTAAAATATGAAAGCTTTTTGCAATATTTTGTAATTTTATACTAAAAAGTTCGCAAAATTAAAAAAAAAATCCTATCAAAGCTTCGAAATCTTCCAAAGCTTTTGGAAGAACTACACACAAATCTAAAAAAAAGTTTGAATAGCAACAGAACATCGGTTACTTCGAAGCTTTTAATCAAAAATAATTGAGCACCTCGAAACGTTAGATTAACAGTTAAGGATCAGACTGCGACCTGTAGCCTATTGTGCCCTTACTCGCATGCTTGAAATCTTTGCCAACATATCAAATTCGTAAGAAGTAAACATTTAATAAGCTTAGAAATGTATTTAGCATTTGAAAGCTTTTGAAAAGTTTCACCCTTAACAAAGTTAGATTTTGCAAGCAATTAATAAATTCCAATTTAAAGAATGAAAGCTTCGGAACTTTTCAAAAATAACAAGCTTATACACATTTTTTGATATAATTAATGCTTAAAATATTGAAAACTTTTGATATTTTAAAGTTTTTATTCAATAGTTATCGCAAAATAATTTATCGTATGAAAGTTTTCAATTCTCTCAAAAATATTTTTGTTTATAGAAATGAGTGAAATATTTAGAAAATTTAAACTCATAAAGCTGTCATAGAGAAGACAATAGTGAAGTTCCTACAAAATGTGAAACAAACAAGTATACTAGGTATACTTAAGTTAGTCAAATATGAAAGCTTTAGGGTTAGTGTATGTCATTCAAACGTCACTCTCTTAGTAAGCATTTTTTGAACTAATTTTCACAATAAAGCTTCCATTGCTTAGGCAAAGCTTAATAAAGGTCAAATGGGGTAAAACTTTAATAAAAAACATAGCACAAAAGCTTTCGTAAAGAAGTGAAGTATAACTGCTCTAAGCTAATGTAGGTGGTATGCCGTAAATTCATTCATTCTGTAATATGCAGAGATTTTGTATAAGTATTAACTTTATAAAATCATCAAATTAGTTACTCGTTTAAGAGAAACGATTCTTTTTCTTGTATTCTAATTAAAAACAGAAAAACTTAGGCTTTAAAGCAGGCTTTAATAATTATAAACGCTGCTGGATATGCTCTAATTTTATAAATGCACCTCCACCATGTCACCATCTCTCTTTCTATACGCCTTATTGTATAAATTATATTAAATTTCCACTCTGCATCAGAATCGCTTTCATACTCGGAAGTGCATACTTCACTTAACTGGCTGCTTCTCTTCAATTAATTGTCAAGCCTCATCAACATTGAATTATGAAGTATAAAATTCCTATCAGCATCCGCCACTACAGTTAACCAGCAACTTATACACAAACACATGCACACATATTCAGTTCGAGAAAGCACCGAGCACGATCTGCTGCAGACCATTGCTACTATCACTCAGTCAATCAAGCCCGCCGGGAACACGAGCTCAAGTGCAGGTTTCATTGCAACTTTTTGAAGTTCCATCTCCCGCTTTCTGGTGGCATTGTTCTGCTTGATTCATTGCCATGCAACAAAAAATAAATGTCATCACTGACCAATGCAACTTTAAACGAAAAGCACTTAAACTACCACAGTCTTTGTTTTGGCGCACATACGTAAGCATACTCTTTGTTCGTCATACACTCGCACACAAAAGTTATATGCCACATAAAGTTGCATGCACCAGCTAAATTTCACTGACTCTTGGCTTGGATTTTGTCGCTGACGGTCGGCGCACTTGAGTGAGCGCTTAAGTGAAAGATTTGGTAGATATTTATGTGTATATACCATATGTGTGTTCCTTCAGAAAGAAGAATTTTTGAGTGGTTCATAATTCCATCTTTTTTTAATTGAGCTGCTCTTTCAATTTCCAGCAAAATGCTTTCGAAACTTATCCTTTAAAGCCAGCGGTCTGAGAATGGTTTTGCGAGAGTTTTCTGTAATTCGTTGGGGAAACGTCGGCATGTGATATTTTGAAACTTCATTCATTGAAATTCATTAGTTATGATTTCAGGTAGAAACTCAACGACGGCGGATATTTTCAGATCTAGGTGACATCAAAAAAGCAGCCGTCTAACCTATTAGACGCGTCAGAGGCCTCCGTTTAAAGCTCGAGCCGCCATTTAGTCAGAGGATTGTATTGTTCGGGAAAAAGCTAGAAATCCTGTCAAGGGCGTCAAGATATTTGTAACGCTTGAGGTCTTTATCCCTCTCTGTGTGTCTCTCTTTCCCTGTGATGTCTGAAGATTTGTAGAATTCAATTAAAATGGGCTGCAGATGATAATGATATCTATCTGTATATATATATAATATATACTTATATATATATTTTAAGCATTTTAGCATTTTTATAGTACAAGTAAATTATCACTTCTTGTAAAATAAGCCTCAGTGTCGGCAATTACCTCTTCATTGTCGCTAAGTTTCTTTCCCGTAAACATTCTTTTTAGGCCTCAAAGCGAGACAAAGACACTTTGAGTCTTGTTTATACGTTCACATAAGCTTGCTTGCAACTAAAACCATTTGTTCTGGAATAATTTTTACGAATTTAGGTAGCTCGAAAACAACGCTTTTTTTGTTTTAAATTTATATCCCTTTTTTTCCAACCCTCCCTAACAATATGTAAGTATCTCAATGATGAGTTCTACGTAGTATACTTTTATGTTGATATACTAATAAATATATAAATATATTTATCATTGAGGATATTACACAGCTGTAGCGATCTTTAAAATGTTTTGCCACATCTCCACCGACTAAGAGTATTATTTCTGGTAAAACTTTCCCACATATCACTCGATATCAACTCCGCTAATTGCTTCTTTCACTCTAATTCGTTTAATAGATCTTTTCGCTTTCTTTTCTCAAAATGCACCATTCACAGTCTACTTTTAGGCTGTTAGACGAATAAATAAAATATTAGTCACTGTGGTTTCATCTCGTGCAATCGACAACGGGCGTTACGGCCCGGGTAATGTACATTCGTGGTCTAACCATATATTTGACATCCTTCTTGTTTCAAAACGCCATATTTGAGAGCCAATAATTTTTCATAGTCTACCTTTAGGCTGCTATACCCAGAACCCAACGTCAAAAGTGTTATTAGGATCTGTTAAATTGCTTTATTACCCAACTTAAAATTGCCTTTTTGTGTCCATTGTTTAACGACTGCCACCAAGAGTGCTACAAATTTTCCATCAATTTGTTTACATTATCAAGAAAATTGAAATTGAAAAACCAAATGCCGAACATGCACATATTTCAAAACAGCTGCTTTTAATGCAAACAAAATGCGCTTACATGTAAACGGGTGAGTCAATACACACACCAATACAAGTGTAAGTTTGAGCTGCCAACCTATAACGGTGCTACTAAGTAGCTCAATTAACGCTGATATGTGCTTACATACCAATACACATACATAACGGCAATTCTCAATTTTCATTTCGCTAGAATTTGAGTTGGCTGCCGCGCTTGTTGTTGTTTACTTTTAAATTCCATTACCTTTAAGTGTAAATAAACAACGGTATACAGCAAATCAGCGTTGATGGTGGCAGCGGCGAGCTTTATGTTTTTCTTTTCGAGTTCGTGTATGTGTGCGGTATGTGAAATACCGCGAAATCGTACAAAGCAAGAAAAAATGAATGAAAAAAAAGAATGAAAGAAAGTGCTGTGTATATTACAAGCTCACGGCTACATTACAACACAGCTGCGAGCACTAGGCAAATGAAAGAGCTTTGAAATACTCACTAATACACCCATAGGCACACATACATACATGTGATATATGCAAAAATAGGCAACTACATAAATAAAGGCAGGCTAACATTTCAGCTGGCGGGTGTGTATATAGTATGCTTGTTTATGATTTTTATTTGCACGCCAAGCTTTTGCTTTTTGCTTTCATTTTCCACACTCACTTAACTGAAATACGCTCCAATTTCAATTTCATTTTCAATTTCAATATTTATTTATCATACCCGCGCGCATAAACGCGTATGTATGGCACACATACACACACCTATATATGTATCTGGAAAATTTGATTTTGCTTATTCGCCATCAATCGCTATCGATAACTGTAACTACGAGTTAGATATGCGGCATCATCAGTTCGAATAGCTATTTCAGCGTACAGACCAATGCGGCTTGCGGTCTGACACAGCGGTAAGGGGAGGTTGGGGTGTCGTTGTGCGCGTCGCATAGCGTTTGACGGTTCATTGAACAGTAGGATGCTTTACACCGCATGGGTTCACTGATGGATTTATTTACTTTTTTTGCAATAAAATCACAATAATCGCCTTAAGCGGAACATTGCGACGAATGCCTGGCTGACTGTGTGCGGCAATAATAGGCAAGAAAGCAGTAACAATAAAAAACAAAAAAATTAAAATAAAACAACAAAGCGGCGTGCGGTTTCTTAGCGAAACAACATATGTAATTGAATAAGGAAGACCGAAGAAAAAAATACGAAAATTTAATTTTGCGCGAAAAAAGAAAATATACGTCTTTATATATGTATATGTATATTTGCATATGCATGTGCATACGTATGTTTGTATATGTGTGACTATGTAATGACAATATGAAAATCGCTGAAGCACTAAAGTCAGTTGTAGAGAAAGCAAACATTTATTGTCTACAGTTGATTGACTTTTGCATAAAAGCCGTTTGTATATGCAATATAGATATATATTTATATACTAAACAAATTTGCAAAGGTACATACATATGTATATTGTATATGGGCTATGCAGTCATTTCATGTCTACAAACTGAAACGCCGGCATTTTTTGTTTAGAGCTTCGAGTTTATTTTTCGAGCTGCTTTGTAAGGCGATCATATTTCTTATGAAGTTTGTAAAATAAGCACCACTTACTTACACATGTATGTATATATGTATGTACGACATGTGGAAAGTTATTTACATTCCTTTAATAACTTTGTGGCAATATGGATGTGGAGAAGATAGTAAGGTTCCCTATAAATAAGATGTAAGAACAAGGAAAGCACACTCAATATAATTGTTGATAAAAACATAATCATTGTAATAAGTCAAAGTATATTTAAATGATGAAAAAAAATTTGAGTTTGAAACATTCGACTACCCTGCATAAGGTATAATAAGCCACGATTTTGGTTACATCCAGACCCTTTAAAGTAAACATATATGCCATATAAATGATCATTGTGACGAGCTGAGTCGAATTAGTCGTCCGTCTGTCTGTCCGTCCGAACCACCATTATACCATATAGGTGATACACAAACTATATAAATATAATCAAGTTCTTGTGTAAACTTTTTTCATTTTTAACGAGATAACTACAGGAAATTCGGTACTGATTATTGCTCGAAGCAAAGCTGATATCTCTGAACATATTGTTCAGATTGGACGGCTATAGCATATAGTTGCTCTACAAACTAATTGATCAAAATCAAGTTAAAGATCTTTTTTTCTTACTAAGTAATCTTAACTCATCTTAAAGGTTGTTATAAAAAAGCAATTGTATTTACGGTAAAAAATTAGCACATAATTTTGAAAATTGCTACCGTTTTGGCAATACTTATGGCACAAACAGTCACCGACGCAAAACCGTGGACCGAATCAGCTGATACCATGATGAGAGCGCAAAGTAAATTAACACTCACCAGCGCTTCTACCGTCCGCTTCAGCAGACTGTACGGTAGACTATTTTTAGTAGTTAGATTTTAGTTTTGAGCTTTTACATTATAAAAATTATAACTAAAAAACTAAATGTGTGAAAAATCTTGTATACAAATAGAACAATGGCAACATTGGTGAAATGAAAACCAAAGAGAGCAACTGACTGACTTACAAGCTGATTCTTATGTCACTTATGTGTAAGTATATCTCAGTCGCTCGAGCCAAGTAAACAACAAATAAATAAACAGAACATTTTGCAAACGCGTAGACACGTCTTAAAATATGTGTGGGTTCTTGATTATGAACTCGTATAACTCAAGTCAGCAACTGGGGCCACACAAGCACTGTTATTGCTGTGAACTTGAAACCATCATAGAATATTATTTATTTATTAAACATTAAATGGCTGCGTTTACGCTGATGTAAGCAAGTCGCAGAAATCGATATGCCACGTCGTTATCGTTGTCGCCGCTGAAATACTCTTACACACAAATTCGAAAAAATAGCAAAATAAATAAGAAATTAAATGAGCTGGCAAAATGTTGTAAATATTACATTTAAATATACCAGTGCTTACGAAAATAATTCAGCATAAACGATACTATTTTTCTATAGAGATGACTGGGATAATTTAGACTACTTAAATGGTGCAAAATAATTTGTTTTGTTTAAATTCAATTTCAATATACAAGATAGTTAGCAATGAGGACAATGCACCCATTATAGCGATTTTCTAACATTTCCATATTATTTCCGTAGAAAAATTTGTTGAAAATATTTCTAAGTTATGGCGTTTACGTCTTTATTGTCGCAAATTTTCTTTGTCGCGAGTTTTTTTTTTGACAAGAAATTTGTGGAAAAAAAAGGAGAAAACGTTAACTTATACCTATCAAACAGTTTGAATTTTCCGAATTTTAAGCATTTAAACTTTAAAACAATTTCTATATTATTTTGTATTAAACTCTCCATATATTTTTTTCAACATTTTTTTCTCGCACATTTTTTGCCATAAGCTTTGTTGTGCCAATAACACTTTGAGCAATAGCAATAATAACTGCATAAATAAATATAGCTAGAAAAATAGATATTAATAGATAAAAGTGAAAAATGAGGAAAATATTATATAAAATTCATAAATTTCATTTTCACAACAAAAAATTCCAAAAAAAGCCTATGCTTAGGCAGTCGAAATGCAGTTTCAATTTATTTATATGAATTTATATGCATATTTACAACTGAAAAGCAATTAATACATATATATGTATGTATGTGTGTGTTTTGACATAAATATATATATATATATATATAAATGCTCTCATGGCTTAGATACTTATCGACTGCATATATAAATGCATTTAATATATGTATGTGAGAAATACATTTATATTTGCACATATATTTATATGTATGTTGGTTTGTGTATGCGTGCATGCTTTTGGCTATGTGTTAGCCTTCAGCTGATTGCTGATACAAATTTTATTTATAGCGCAGCGAATTGGCATAAATAGAAATATCGACGACAGTGGCCGTGAGTTAGTGAGTGCATAATGAAACGCAGCCACAAGCAATAAAGTTAAACAACAACAACAAGAATTGTAGCAACAACAACAGCAACTTTTGCGAATAATGGCAGAAATGATTGCAAATTGAATGTGGCACCGCCAATAACAACAACAACAACAAAAAGCTAACAACAACAACAAATACTACGCGTACTGCAGGCGGTTGGGGGCGCCACAGCGTTTGCGCGCGAGAATAATGAAAATAAATAAATAGTAAATTCGAATTGTGGATGCAAATACAGGCGCGCACACACACACGCAAACATAAAAATCCACTGTCTGTTTGTTAGTCGCGTCTCAATGCTGCTACTGTGCTGTGTTGCGGCGCTGACAATTTATTGAGCGGAAGGCAATTTCAATAAAAAATATTGCCTTTGAATTGAAAAAGTTAATGCAGGCACACGCACACAAACGCATACATATATAAACACCTACATAGGTATATATATAAGTGCATATATGTATCTACAGTACCTTGTGTTTGCATGAAAGTGAACTGGGTCAAATTGTACATACAACATGAGAGCGATACAAGCCATGGATGCTGTGGCAACAACAACAACAACAACAACACAACAGTGCTAACAACAATACTGACAACAACCATTAGTATGACAGCAATAATGGCAAGCGATTGAGTGACAGCACGCAATCTAAAAGTCAATATAGTGCAAGTAAGCCGCACGGCAGTGCACATACGCACACATATGCACATACATGCAGGCAACCATTCAAACTGAATGAATGAACCATTAACTATATGGTAGCTAAGTGTTTGCAGCATGCAATTCAATGAGCTTGCTATATGAGTACATATATATATAAATATAGGTATATGCATATGTTTGTATGTGTGAATCTGCGTTTTCTGCACATGCTGTTCTTGTTCTTGTATGCCGCCTCTGATTATTGTCATTGACATTGCAAATGCAGTGTACGCATATCAATGCACGTGTTATTGTTGTACTTGTTGTTGTAGCGACCTGCTCTGCGGGCGTGTTCCTCTATTGCTTTTCGCTGCACTTCGGTTATATCATAAATTGCCAACGTCAATGACAGCTTCTGATAGGATTCTAGTTGCTTGCAAGCGCTTAGGTACTCAATAAATATTATAAATTGAAGGCATAAATACATGTGTGTATTTACATATACATGTATGCACACATACATATGTGTTTGTAATTGCAGAGCCTTGAACCAGTCAATTGAGCATAAATAAATGTTTTCGTTCAAATCAATAAATGCCTAATAGCGAAATGAGAATTATGGACATATTCGAAATGAATTTGTTTAAAGTAGCAAATTTTAGAATAGTAAATTACTTTTTTTTCCCTGGGTAATTTAAAAATTTAGAACTGCTGAGAATAATGCTTTTCTGTGATAAAATTTTGGTACAACTTGTAATTTTTCACCACTTCAAAACTTTCAATATATTTAACAAAAATGTGCGATTATGCGAAAATTTAAAATAAAAAAATTAAAATGATTCGAAATTCAGGTGGAAACGACTATTGAACATTTTTGAAATTATAAGTGTTTCAAAAGTTATGATTTACTATATTATTGGTAAAAAATTAACTTAAAAGGCTCTGTAGTCAACAGAAGCTAGTAAGAAAAATATGTACATTTTAAAAGGGTTAGGAGTGGAGGATTCCGATAACACACATATTTGGTTCCTAGCTACATTATGGAAAGTGAAACATTATAGACATTTTATTGAGATATTTTGATTCGTGCCGAAATACATATGTATAGCGAACGATATTTTTGGTATATGGAGGTTATTGGAAGGTCTCTACCGATCTCCAAAAATTTTCACAACAGTCGCTTTTCTTTTCAAGTAAAAATATTTAACTAATTACTCTTAAATATATATTACATATTGATCGAGATTTACAGCTCAATCAAGCAAATTTTTTGAACCGAACTCACTCATGTAGAGTGAACTATTTGTGCCAAATTTCTATAAGGTGTCTTTAATAATTATATTATATAAACTGACTAAAGCAGATTATACTGTAATATGTTGAAGGTAGACATGACTGTAATTTTATCTACCCTACATCTATATGAAATTACGCTTAAAAGCAGGTCGTGTCACGCCTTGCTGCACATTCTGAAACGTCAAAATTTCAGCATTATTTGTTTAGTAAAGAAAAATCAAGATCTATATTTTAAAGCTTAAGGCAGAATTTTCAAATAACATTTAATGGCTTATTGCGACTGTTCGAGGAGACACAATTAATCTATTGTGTGATTTTAGGGCTAATACCTAAAGTTTTTTTCAGCTAACCTTGCAGTAAGATATCTTTATGTTTTAGTTTTCAACAACTTAGCAACCAATTAATGGTTTTCTCGCCTTAGGCTTTCATAACAGATTTTTCTTTTGGAACTGATGTGTCGTTGGACTTTGACACAAAAACTAAAAACTTGGAACCAAGGCCAAAAGTTTTTTGTACAGATATTCTCATCATCCATTCACAAGTAATCGTTTAGCACTCTACCAAAGAGCTCACAGTTTTTCGATTGGAAATTTTTTATCAGCTCAAATCATATAGGCGTTGCATTATAACCATTTGGGAATCTATAAAAATTATAAAAAATCTAAAAAATAATGTGATAAGTCTGACTTGAATTCAAGTGGAGTCATCTTTGTATAAACTGTTTAGTTTCATTCAGTACCAGAATAGATATGAATGTAGAGTGGGATTATTTTATACCGATTGAAGCTAAATATTATATACCTATTACAATTTTGTAAATTATTCCTTCTGAACTAAATTCTTTGAAGACAATTATTCTTTTGTTAAAAAAATTTGTTTATGTAATTAGACTCTCTGCCAGTATTGTCCAACTGTCGCGGTCCAACATTTTCTTAAATAACTTAAAAGACGATAGCTCATATCAACATTTACGATTGTTTTAAGATCCGACAACATTGAATTGAGATATTGTGACCATATCTTGCAAACCGTGCTTTCGACGCATATATAAAAGCAAGATATGTATTGCACTATGAGCCTCAGCAGCCAAGCGTAAACTTATAAAAATCAAAAATATTGAAAAAAAAGTTTTGTTTACCAATTAGAAAATGAAAACAATTTAAAGATTAGTAAAAACGCATTTGCATTGGCTATTCAAAGCACTTCCTCAAATCGATATTTATTATGCTGTGCAACGTGCCGCACTTAATGTGACAACATTGTCATTACCAGCTGACATTAAACTCTGTACATTGCTGCAGAGAGGTGTGGAATACTAAGGTAGCTTTCGTTGCATGTGTGTGATTGCGTGTATATATAAATATGATTATTGAAAGAAGAATATTTATGCGTGCGGCCACGTAACGGAAGTGGTTTCGTAATAAAGGTGTGCTAGCAGAACTTAGGTAGCCAATGAAGAAAGAATTGACCCATGCTAACCCGCACAAGAAACAAAAGACTAAACAAGCAAGAAAAACGTTAACTTCGGTTGTATCGAAGCTATAATACCCTTCACAAATACCAAAATTCCTTACAAGAACTTCGATTGGTCAATTTGTATGGCAGTTATATGTTATAGTGACTCGATCTGAACAATTTCTTCTAGGATTGTAGCATTATCTTACGTAATATCTCATGCCAAATTTGGTGAAGATAACACCTCAAATGAAGAAGTTTCCTATACAAGCACTTGATTCCGATCGTTCACTTTGTATGGCAGCTATATGATAAAGAGATCCGATCTGAAAAATTTTTTCGGAGCTTGCATCATTGCTTTAGGCGATACGTCCAGCCAAATTTCTTAAAGAGATCTCGTCAAATGAAAAAGCTTTCCATACAAGCACTTTATTTCGATCGCTCATCTTTACGCTAAAGTGATCCGATTTCGGCTGTTTCGACAAATAAACAGTTTCTTGGTGAGAAAAGGATGGGTGCAAAATTTTATGCCGTAATCTCAAAAATAGAGGGACTAGTTCGCATATACACAGACAGACGGCATGGCTAAATCAGAGAACTTAAATGGACCTTCTAAGTTCTCTGGCTAAGTCGAATCAGTTCAACACGCTGATAATTTATACATACACTTTAAAGGGTCTCTGACGTTTCGTTCTGGGTATTACAAACATCGTGTCATACCCTGTTCAGGGTATAAAAATAAAGACATTAAGACAGGAAGGGTAGAAATGATAGAAAAGGAAGCGTAAGGCCGCACGAGTGCACTTCTAATTCAAAGTGTGAGCAATAAACATTGTATGCACTTTTCAGAAGAAATAAAAAGTGGAAGTGCGTGTGCTGCGACTATTAACTACGCGCATGCGTGTATGTATATACCTTCTTGCAACATGCAACATGCGGCTCGAATAGTATACATGTTTTACTTCGCACTTTGCATGCATGCGGCGTTTAGAAATTCTAGAGCAACATAGAATAGCAACAACAAAAACAATAAGACTATTTTCACTAGCGTAATTATGTAATCGTTTAATGTTCTGGCCGAATTTGGATGCGTGTGTTGAATGAAAGTTGCATACATGCTTAGAAAAACTGGAGTAGAGTTTTACAGACTATCTGAATTTGCCACAGCTAGTGATGTACATATACATACATGTACTTAAGCGAGTACATACAAATATACATGAATATGCGTGTAGCGCCAAAGTTAATGAGCCAAGTGGTCAGTTGTTTTTGTTGTAGAAAATGAAGTACCAACGCACTTACATATGCATGTTGCAGCACACGTTGCATGTTATTTTTTAACTGATTGTCGTTGTTGTTGTTGTTATTATTATTGTCACATGTCGCTTGAGGCACGTGTCGTTGTTACTTTGTAGATTTTACGATATGCAGTAACAAGCTGCAATGGTTTATACCAGTTACCAGTTACCTGTTCGGGTATACACGCATATATGAGATACATATACCTACATCTGCATATTTACCATATATTATAGGTATATACCATGTACCATTAAATGCTCACTGGAATTACTTCCTTGTACATTTGACATATAATTATGGGCTTATATCATAGTTACCATCTCAGAAGCTATGAAATTATTTAATTATTTTTAAGTATTGTTCGTTAGCAAGTAAATCTACAGGGAAAATGGGAAAAACTAAACATATTGCGAAACAGGATCTTTATTTGTGGATTAATTATATGGTTTGTATAGTACTTGTATTGAACATCCAGTCTACTGAGTTGATAGTAATGAAAAAATATATTATTTTTAACCAAATGTAGTTTTTGAGAGTAAACAAAAATTTTGATATGAGAAAGGTATATTATCTGCAGAATTTTCCATACGCCAGCGCTTCATTGCTTCTTATATGTCCTTATTTTTACTTGAAAACTATTCCATTGGACAAATTAGAATATCGAGTAAATTTACTAAAAGGCCACGCCACTAAAAAAGCCTTTACTACAAATATACTTAACTTCGCTACCTACCCCATAAACTCTATTTTATATGTCGCACTTCGTTCCCTAATATTTATTTTTTCTCTTTATCACTTCATCTTTATGCTCTCTCTGAGCGTAAAATTTTTAACGCACGCATTTAAACGCAGAACACATAGATGACGACAAGCGACAGATAGCATCTGTTAAATATTTAAATACACACGTTTTTAGGGACACAGTTAATTAGACAACAGCAAGACTTCATGCCAGCAGGCTTGCAGTTGTCGCTGTCTCTAAATTAGCAGTAGTGTTGATACTAATATGTGAAATGTAAAATTATTCAAAATTCTAACAAGTCTGACGTTATTTTACCAACACAACCATAAAATAGCGCTAATATATCACTTGTAATAACAGTTGTTAATTTAAAATAAATAAATCGACCTATTTACTTATTTTTTGAACAAAATGTTTTAATATCATTGAAGTGAAAGGTTTTACTTTTAGTACCGCAACAACGAAATTGTGTCCATCAGCTGTTTGAGATGTCGCTACCGTCTTCAAAATGTTCAAGAAGCTGGCTTCAAGACGACATTTGCCGACAAGAAAATTTCGTTATCGTGCAGTCGTCTTTGTGTTCAAAGCTTTACTTTAGGGCACTTGTAACCTTTTCGCGAATATCTCTTCATTCAGCACAAGCTCTCGTTTTTTTTCATTTTATCATCTCAGCTGCTCAGCTGCTTGCTTATAAACTTCTTTTTAAGCTGCTGTTAAATAATTCCGCCATAATTCCTATTAAAAGTTTTCTGGAGTTTGGATATCAACTTCAAAACTCTGAATTTAATAATTTTACAAAGGTTAAAGAAAGGCAATTTTGAAGCTTATCAACAGGTTCAATTTAGATTCTGCTCGAATATTTTATGGGTTAAAGAGAATGGGAGAAAAGAAGAGAGCAGGAGGCTCAGATTCATAGGCTAGATAAACTAAGTGTATAGGCGAGCTCTTTATTAAACTATCAGTGTTTTTATGAATCCGTTAGATATTACAGAGATAATAATATTGTTATCGCTTTATATAGACCTAACTACTAAAGCACTGAATTGTTTTACACTGGAACCTAGTCACTTCTTGCAAGATAGTTACTTGAAAGAATCTTTAATACAAAGTGGCAACTATTCTGGTAATTTTTTTTTCTAAGTAAAATTAACTTTTATATTCGTTCATGGCAATAAAATTTATATATTAATTCACTAATTCACGGCCTGGCAGTTCTGTTAAATATTTAATGAA